>NW_027069787.1:470138-621019 GCF_002906115.3 Quercus suber | reverse complement strand
GAAAGTAAAAGTAATACATACAAGGTAAAAATATCTTCTCCATTTCAAATGTTTACAAATCTAAAAGTGAATTTAGTAACATGTTATTTAAATGATGCGTGTTATGTTATGACACTTATTTTGTTGAAACACGGTTTTGATCACCATTGAATCCGAGACCATTCAGTTTTGAATGGCCTTGGATTCAATATGTTATAGACTTCTTCAAAGAAGTCCCCAAACCTCTAAATTAGACTGGCTAATAATTTGTAACTTAGAATATCATGAATGATATTTATTATTGTTCACATGTGTTAGAACTCTTTTTCCTCTCTCTTGTGTGTGTATGTTTGTTTCTAAAAAAAAAAAAAAGATAAAATATTAATACTAACTTTCTATAATCTATCAACAACTAATCATAATTCATACATTGAGAAAATAGTTAGATGCTCTTGTTAATCCGAAGAAAAAAAAAAAAAAAAAAATACCTAATCATAATTCATCATAATCTAAACAAATCTATATCTGTCAATATATATATATATATATCTAAAAACTAAAGCGTAGCATTTATTGTTGTTACAGTCCTGTTAAGCCACATCAACGACCACATCATCCACCAATTTTCAACATTCTTTCTCTTATTTTAATTCTTTTTTTTCTCTATTAATTTCTCAACTTATTGTTATACTTTTTCTAACTTTCTCCCCCCTTTTATCTTTTCATTTTCTCACTACTATCTACCTTAATATCACTTTTCCATTATCCATTTATCTTCCTTTATTTTTTGCATTTCTTATACCTCTCCTCTTACTATAAATTTACATGTCTCTTTTCCATTCTATTCATAGTTTTTCACACACAAAAGGTTATTTCTCTCTCTCTTTCTCTCTCTCATTTTCCACATACAAAAGTTATTTCTCTCTCTCTCTCTCTCTCTCTCTCTCTCTCTCTCTCTCTCTCTCTCTCTCTCTCTCATTTTCCACACACAAAAGGTAATTTCTCTCTCTTTCTCGCACTCATTTTCTTTCTTCATTTTCGGTGGACTTTTTTATATATTTTTCTTTCATCTCTACTTTAGCTTGATGGATTTTTGTATTATTTGGAACTTTACTTTGGGTTGATATGATTAAGTTTTGTGTTTTTAAGTTGTTATCTTTTTTATTCTCTTTGATTTCATAGATGTTATCATATTGCATTATAAAGATAGTATATAAGAATATAAAGTTTTTTATTACATAACACAACTTGGATAATTTGGTGTTTACTACTATATTTTTATTTTTACTTTTTTTTCTTCTCATATTATTTCTTCAAATTTCTTATTATTCTTATCACATTCTCTCTTGAAAAAATGGTTATTCTCTTTCTCTTGATTTTTTATTTTTCTTGCAACTCTACTTTATATTGATGAATCATTTTGACTTTTAAAACCCTATTTTGGGTTCATACATTTTGGTGTTGTATTTTTTTAGTTCCCCATCACAAATACTCTCTCTCTCTCTCTCTCTCTCTCTCTCTCTCTCTCTCTCTCTCATAATATTTAGAGAATAAATTATACATATTCAGTATAAGTTTGATATGAGTTTTGATTATCATGATTATCTCTTTTAAAAGAATGAATAATTTATTTAAATAAAAATTATACATACATACATATGAATGTATTTATTTATTTTGCTTAAATATATAATCAACCTCATGCAATTCATTTAAAAGTAATGACGTTAAAAAAATGAATAATTGCCTTAAAGATTACATTTGTATATTCATAACCTTTATATTTAGAAAGACTTTCATTTAAATTTAGCAGTAGAAGTGGACTGAAATGTTACATTAATGTAACTTAACAAAAACATAGTTACAATAAATGCTATGCATAAGATTTTAGATATTACGAATTTGAGATTTTTATTTTTTATTTTAATAAATTTTGATTTAGATAGGTGTTTTTAACCCAAACATGTCTTTTCCCATTATGTAAGTGCACAAAAATAAATCAAAGTGGACCAAAATGAGCTGAAGTGATCTGAATGGACCAAATGGAACAATGTGGACCAAATGGAGAGAATAAGACTGAATAGGAACAACCTAGACCGAATAGGAACAAATAAGAACAAATAGACTGAATAGGACCAAAGTGGATAGAATGGACCGAACAGAAACAAGTTGGATCGAATCGGACCGAAGTGGACCGAATAAGACCGAAGTGGACAGACTAGACCAAAGTAGACCGAATAGTAGAAATGTGGACTGAACAGGACCGAAGTGGACAGAATGGACTGAATAGAACCAAAGTGGACAAAATCGACCGAATGGGACTAAAGTGGACATACTGGCCCGAATAGGACTGAAGTGGATCAAAGTGGATAGAATGGACCGAATAGGACCAAATAGAACCAAAGTAGATATAATGGACTGAATAGGACCAAAGTGAACAAAATAAGACTAATGTGGACTGAATAGAGCTAATGTGGACTGAATGGACCAAGTTAGACCGAAGTGGACAAAATAAGGCCAATGTGGACTGAATAGACCGATTTAGACCGAAGTGGACTGAATAATACCGAATGGGCCGAATAAAACTTTAGTGGACATAACGAACTAAATAGAACCGAATGGACTAAATAGGACCAAATTGGACCGTATAGGAGAGAATGGACTGAATAGAACCAATGTAAATCGAATAAGACTTTTAAATATTTTAGATTGAAGTGAACTAATGTCTATTTTAGTACTTTTCTTTATATTTTTTAACTCAAGACTAAAGAGTTTAGCCAAAATATAATAAATTTTCATAATTTTCAACCTAAAAATATATGAAACAAAAAAACTTTTAGGCTAAACTTGAAAAGAAAACTTAAAAAAAGAATCAATTTAAAGCTCAATTAGTCTAAAATTGACTGAAGGGGACCGAAATTGACCAAGTGGACCTTATTGGACCGAAGTAGACCTAATTGAACAAAATAGAAATTGTTTCATTTTTGGGAAAAGCAAATTATCCTCAACAAAGTTTAGAGAAAAAATTATACATTATATTATAATACAAAATAATTATTTATTCTCACGTATCACGTGGGTCTGCGACTAGTATATCTAAAAGCTAAAGTATATCATTTATTGTTGCTATTCTCTCATTGTGCCACATCATCCACCTATTTCGCACCCTCTCTCATATTTTAACTCTTCTTCTTGTTATTACTTTCCCAACTTTTTGTTTCACTTTCTTTAACATTTCCTCCTCTCTTTTACCTTTTCATTTCCTCACTACTTTCTATCTTTAACATTTTCTCCTCCCTTTTACATTTTCATTTCCCCACTACTTTCTATCTTAATGTCACTCTTTTATTTTAGCTATTCTTATTCCCATCTTCTTACTATAAATTTGTCATTATCTCTCCCATTCTATTCATACTTTTTCCCAACAAAAAAAATGTTATCTCTCTCTCTCTCTCAAAATTTCTTTTTTCAATTTTTCATGGTCTTTTTTTTTTTCTTGAATCTCTACTTTAGGATGATGTCTTTTCTTTGATTGTTAAATGTTATCCTATTGCATAATAAATATATATATATATATATATAAGAATTCAATGTTTTTCTATTACATAACATGACTTGGATAATTTGGTGCTTATTTCTATATATTTTATTTTTACTATTTTTCTTCTCATCTTATATTCTAGAAATTTTCTTTTCTTTCCCATTCCCTCCTGAAAAAGTGATTATATTCTCTCTCTCTCTCTCTCTCTCTCTCTCTCGATTTTTTTATTCTTTCTTCCAACTCTACTTAATTTAGGTTGATGAATAATTGTGTTTTTAATAACTCTATTTTAGGTTAATACGTTCTGGTATAGTGTTTTTGTGTTCCTAAAATGTAGTCTCTTTCTCTCTCTTATAGCTTTGGTATGGATTGGCGTTGAACGGTTCATATGAAAAGCAAAAGCTACACTTTCCTTTTGAAATTCCGAATAAAGCTAATGAGGAGGAAAGATCCACTTTACTTTTACTTTACTTTCGATGAAATCTCCTGAATGAAATGAATTTACTTTTACTTTATCGTCATTCAGCTGAGCCTCCATCACTCGCTAGCAGAGTAGTAGTATTAGATTTAGAGCACAAACAAAAGAGAGCAAGGAAGGACGTTCCACATTCAAGCTATTATGCGCTGGAGTTGGTTCTTTATTAAGAGAAGACAGGAAAGAGAGGAAAGAGAGAGAGCGTTTTATGAGAATGGAAGCCTGTTACTTGAGAAGCTGATTGCCTCTTGCAATGCCAAGCCTATTCCCATCCCTACCTTCTCCCCTCAACAGCTCCTCCTAGCAACCAACAACTTTTCTTCTGAAAAGCTGGTAATGGAGTTCTCTATTAGGTACAAGGGTTCTCTTGAAGGACGAATTGTTCTCATTAAGTGTAATAATGGTTGGGCCGATTTAGTCATCAATGATTTAGTGATTTCTGCACAAATGAGTGGTCACAGCAATGTATTAAAGCCCATAGGCTGTTGTCTCCACACTCAAATTCCCATTTTGGTGTTTGAATATGCCGCCAATGGTGTCCTTGCAGATCGAATTTATGTCTTCCGTGTTACAGAACGACAACATCAGGCGATGGTGTGGGAGAGAAGGTTAAAGATTGCAAGGCAGATTGCTCATGCTCTTTCTTATCTCCATACTGCCTTCCCAAGACCTGTCATCCACATGTTTATGCATATGGGCAATATCTTATTAGATGAAAATGATGTTCCCAAATTATCCGGCTTTTATTTTTCTGTATCAATTCCCGAAGGTGAAGCTGAAGTGGAAGGTTTTCACGGCTTTCGACATTTTGGTTTCTGCGCCCCTGAGTTTAAAGCAACAGGCAAGGTAACTGAGAAAGCTGATGTATATGATTTTGGTCGGTTTCTTCTAGAACTTTTAACTGGAGAGAATTCTCGTAAAATATCCCCATTGACAATTGGTAAAGATTCTACTTTAGTAGCATACATACATAACCGTGCTCAATGTAGTTGCATAAACAAGATTGTCGATCCTGCAATCTTGGCTGAAGATGGGGAAGGAGGTGCTAGTTTAGAGCATCAATTACAAGCTGTGGTGGACCTTGCCTTGTATAGAGGAAGATCCACAAAGAAGGCCAACTATGGTAGATGTCACCAAACAACTCAGACAAATTGAGAGGCTCGTTCGATCGCTAATTATTTACTCACTTGATTTCATCCAATCATATGTTATAGATAAACAGATTCACATTATTGCATATCCAAATTTTTTAGGCATGACAACAACAAAAATTTACTTGATTTTAAAACTAATGGCCATGGATGGAATTTGGAAAAGTTAAAAAAGCTAATTTGATGGAGAGCCACTTAATGACATTATGAAATCCTCATTGCTACTAAGAAGCAGTCCTAAAAAACTGGTATGCATCTTAAGTAATAAAGGAGAATTCTCTATGAGATCAGCTAATGGTATTTCTCAATCACACAGATTCACACAAACGGGTGAAGTGCTTTTGGAAAATTTGCAGAATTTGAAGATTCATGAGAGTTTTGAAGAACATGCTTCTGCATCATTGAAAAGGAATGCTTCTAGCGATGAAATCCAAGCAGTGAACGAAGCCTCTGAAAGGCCTCTTGAAGTTTAATTGTGATGCAACTGAATGATGACAGAGCTTGTATGGCAGTTTTATTGTGATTGGGAAGTTATCATTATGGCAGACCCTTAAGGTATGTATTGATGCTATAAGAACTGGAGGATAGGTTGTTATTGGCAAAGGAGTTTGATAATTGTTCTTTTGTTTGAAAAAAAGGAAGGCAAACTAAGTAGTTCATGGTCTTAATAACTGACTATGTATAGTGGTTTGTTGAGGGAAAAAAAGACTTTTGTACTGTTTAGTTGGTTTGTAAATTTTCTTTTTCCAGAATATATGTGATTTCTCAGTTTAGTTTGGCAAACCTTTTTCTTTTTGCAAAGTAGTCTTAAATTTTAATCATTCATGTGAATTTGGGTTGAAAATTCGTTAAATAACTTATTGCTCCACAATTGATCTTCTAATTGGTCTAATTGCAGTTAACACCTTCCCTTTGAATGAGATAAATATTGTTGTCCTAAAAAAGTATGAAACAAAAATGTCAGTATCCTAATAGAGATCTGCTTAATCCTTCTCTACTTTTACTGCTCCAGTTCATTGTTATCCTCTTAAATTCAAAAGGCACCTTCTGATGGAACTCTGCTAGAGAAATATAGTTGCATAGGGTTGTTTGAACTGAGTACCCTAGTGGAGAGAAACATCAAAGACAAAACTCTAGGTCACACACCCACACTAACTCATTTGATGTGCAAAAACTCTAATCCAATTGCCTTAGGTATCAATCTATGATATTTGCCATTGTAAAGCATATCCAAATGCCTTGTCCCACAATCACAAAGGATAGTCACAATAACACCAATACAGTTTGCCAAAAAAGCGAGTGTTGTTGGTGCAAACACTAGGCCCCTTGATGATGGAGGATTGGTAATAGGTTTTATTTGATTTGAATTTGATTTCTGATTTGATTTCTGAATTATGGGTAATTGACTGTTTTGTTTCTTTCCTTCTTGATTCTTGCTTTGGAGGTCCTACTTCAAAAGGCTCAAAAAAAAAAAAAAAAAAAAAGAGGCAAGTCATTTTGGCATGGTGAATTTGATAATAGATAATATTGAATTGAAATTTTTCTCTAACTTGGTGGTGATTTCAAGCAGCCTTAAGTGGTGAAGCCCTAGGCTTTTTATGGTCTTTCTTTATAAATCCCTAGACAAGTTTACAAATCTTGTACTGCATCAAATATGGTAGCAGAGCAAAAAATTTGATCCATGTACTGAAATTCACAACCCAAAATGACTGCAACTTTATGCAGCTTTTGAAACCAAACTCATCGAAGCATTCTAACACTACCACCCTCCTCAGTCAATCATACTAATCCACATTAGGATCTCAACTAAAACACCATTGCCAAGTGCAAATCAAGTTGTATTGTTCCTTGCCTTGACATGTACTGAGGAAGATATAGAGAAAATGCTAGTAATGATAGATGTTACCAAAGATTTGGGGCAGATTGAGAGACTTGTTCCATGGTTGATTATTTCTAATTTGGTTCATCAAAGTACCTTTCCAACTAGAATAGCCTCTTAATTAAGCATTGAAAATTCAAATTTTACTACGAAATCAAAGTTTCCAAAAACATAATTTCAATGTAAAATGTGTTTATACTGAAGTTGAGTTTTCAATTTAGTTTGGCAAGCCTTGTTCTCTTTACAAAATGGTCTTAAATTTTAATCATTCATGTGAATTTGGGTCAAAAATTTGTTAAATAACTTATTACAATTGATCGTCTAACTAAAATAATTTTAGTCAACACCTTCCCTTTGAATGAGATAAATATTGTTGTCCTGAAAAATATGAAACCAAAATGTCATTATCCTAACAAACAGAGATTTGCTTTGTCCTTCTCTAGTGTTTCTGCTCTTGTTCATTGCTATCCTCTTAAATTTAGAAGGCACCTTCTAAGGGAACATTGCTGGAGAAATATAGCTGCATAGGGCTGCTTGAACATTGGATAGAAGTGGAGAGAAACAGCCAAGTCAAGACTCTAGATCACACTAACTCATTTGATGCCCAAAAGCTCTAATCCAACCTTGGGTATCAATCTACGCTACCTGAGACAGATATTTGGCATTGCAATACATACACAGATGTCTCATCCCACTATCACAGAGGACAGTCACAAACAATTTCATGAACACACACGCACACACGCAAAGAGTTTAGTTGTTGTGGATGCTAGGCCACTGGATGATGGAGAATCAAGGGTGGACATTAAGAGCCACAATAACAAGTTTTATTTTTAAATTATCATGTGTGTGGTTATAACAATATTCTCAATGTTGAAAAATTCAACTTGCTTTCGCCTGTTGCTTAATAACAACGGAAATTTTGGTTGGTATGTTCATTTAGCCATGCAAAGCATTGTGTCCTTTGTCTTGTCCATTAAAGATGATTTGCATTTGATGAATAATAGGAGAGTGGGACTAGTTAATAATAAACATATTCACATTATCACATATCCAAATGTTTCAGGCATGCCAACAGGTTGATTTCAAGTCTTCCTAGTTCACAATGACTCAAAATTTAAGAGATTAAAAGGAGGAGATTAAAGTTTAGAAGGCAAAGCCAAGGAAGATAAGTAGTATTCATTGTTAATATCCTTCTACAATGATGCTCTAAGAGTCTTATTCATAGTAAAATGAACTAACCACCCAAATTTGTCTGGCAAACTTATTTCCTCATGACATTACCACAGACAATAATAACTGGTACATTGGCATTAATTCATTCAACTTCTCTTGAAAAAATGATTTCAATCATCCTCGTACACAGCTCTAAATGAAATATATATTGTAAACCTCTTAAAGAAAATACATTTTGATGTCCCAATTAGAATGATACAGAAAATTGACAATATCCTAACATAGATGTGTCTTATCCTGCCCTAGTGTTGCTGCTCTAGTGTCTTTTTAACTACAAGAATTCAGATGGATAAACACCAATATGAATTAGAATTAAATACAGAATTTTCTTGGAGAGATATAGTCGCATAGGCCTGCTCAACTTTGGATGGAAGTAACAATAAACATCTAAGTCAAAGCTCTGGATCACACTAACTCATTCGATGTCCAAGAGGCTCTAATCCAGTAGCCTTGGGTGTCAATCCATGCTGAGACAGATATTAAGCACCGTAAAACTTACTCAAATGGCTCATCCCACCATCACAAATAATAGTCACAACTCACAATAGTGTGACCTGGGCCTATGGATTGTGTCATCAAACGTCTGACGGCTCTGACACAATTCATGGCCAATGAACTTCCAAGAAAGAGCCCATCATTCTTCAAAAGAAACCTGATAAAAGTTCAAGAAGCATAGCATTGAAACACACAGAAAGTATTTGTGTTCCAGCAAAGGAAAATGGGTGAAAGAATGGATTTTTATTTTTTATGTTTCATCATCTGACAAATATTATTGGTGGACCAAAAAGGGAAAAAATCCGCAGTAGAATCAACAAAACAACAAACTGGTAGAATTGGCAGAATCTTTTTCCCATTGGTTTCATTCTCATCCTATCAGAAAAATATATCACTTTTAGAAAAAACAAAGGCATGCTCTAACCAAGACATTTCAACACCTTTCAAATCTGTGCCTCTGAAAGTCCCATAAAGTTTTGCCATCATGAAATTCTGTGCTAACCTATATTTTCCAAGTCCTTCTGTTATTGTGTCAAATGGATTCTTCAATCTTCGTCCTTCAGCATCGTCTCTAGTGTGCATCGTCTCTAGTAGAAATTCCACTATAATTCTCATGTAATGGTTTTAAGTAATTTGATAAATATTAATTATAACTTATGACTGCTTTTGTTTACCTCAAAAAATGATTAAATTATAACAATTTACAACCATATAGATATAGAACTATTTATGCATCTAAAACCCTCGAGATTAGCTTGTAACCAATATCAAATTATTAATGCTATATTATTAACAAATTTTATTACAAAACACTCATTTTTATGAAAAATAATAAATTATTACCTAAACTATATGTGGTCTTTGCACTTTTTAAAGTTGACAATACTTTTTAAATATTTTTTCTATTCGATTAAAGCATTTGCTTCTTAATTTTTTTCTTTATTTCTTTTTTGTAGTTTTTGAATTTTTAAAAACATTGATAACATAAGATGAGGCATGACACACAATAAAGACATATATAAAAAATATAAAATGTAGTTAGAAAAGAAAAGAAAAGAATAAAACACCTATGATGGGGGTGGGGTTGTTTTGGGTGAGAGGGGTGTGCACAGGTTAAATTAAGTGGGTGGAGGGCAATATTTTTATAACCCCCTAATGGAAGGTTGGAAAAATTGCAATCGGTTGCCGACACCAATCTATAAATACTACGGATCAGTTGAACATCTTTAACAGTTTTAACTTGGCAGGTTGAGCAAATTAGGCGGGTTGACAAATACAATTATCTAAATGAAATTATTTCAATTAAATTGAATATTAGTTTCCCCCCTCAAATGAAAAAAGGAATGAAAATTTTTCAAATTTTATCAAAATATCACAAATACTACATTATTTTTATAAAAATGATTAAAATTTTATCACACTAAAAATAAAAACATCTAAGAATCTTAAATTGGACATGTACATAGATTAAGAATAATAACAAAATCTTAGAGAGAGCTACTAGAGTTTATTAGGGAAGATAAATGTGGAAATGAAAAAAATAAAAAGATAGAGATGAGAGAAATGAAGTGGATGTGTATGTGAGGTAGAAGTTTGCAACATAACAAAGTTTTATATATATAGGTGGGCGGGTGGGGTTGTGACAGGTTATTCAACCTGATCCACTAAATTATTTGTCAAACCCACGCAACCCGACCTGTCTCACTTAATAGACCTACATGGATTGAGTTGGGTTGGTTCAGGTTGGGCAAGTTAGAAGGTTTATTGCATGGACCTACTTAGAGAGTGCAAATTTTTTCACATACTTGGTTTGGATCCAATTCTCTTGTGCATAGGATTCGTCACATGTCATTATTTGGTCCAATACACGAGAATTGGACCCAATCTTAGCCAATTTCCAACCATTTTGGATTAATGGTCCGAGTATCATAGCCAATCGATGGTTTTGTAGCTAAATTGACATCTATCCATGTACTAAGTGCTTGAGAGTTTAGGACGAAAAATGTTCGAGCTACGATATTAGTAACATATTATAATTATCTCTATGGAGGAAAAAAAAAAAAAAAGTCACAACTGATTTGGCAAATAGATATTAAACGGTAATTAATAATTTTGGGGAAAAAAAAGAAAAAAGAAAAGAAGATTCTTTTGGTTGGATGGAAATGCCTCAATTCAAAATCTCCATGATCCTCACCTTATATAAGATCTCGAGCTCGTTATGGGATTTTAAAGATTCTGCTTAGGTGAATTTATAGAAAGATGAATATAATCATAACTTTTAATTTATAGAGGGAGAGATTTTAGGACAATCTCAACGCATGACAACTCAATATGGTATTGTATATTTAAGGAATATATTTTCATAGTAACCCTTTTTTTTAAGGTCAAGGCACACAATTTTTGAAGCTTAGTCATAGCTAAAAAAATCACTCTCGTTCTCCTTCATTCCAGAAAAACCCATTGGAAAAAAGTTGAAAAAACTCCAACAAAGTTGGTTACAATGGAATACTCCTCCGCAGAAGTGGTTAGATTGGAAACAAAAACCTTTTTCTCGTCTAATTGTTGTTTTATTTTAATAATTAATAATCTTTATTTTTGGTTTTTGTCTTTTTGTTTAAATTTCTTAGATTGTTGTCTTTGTAGACTTGTGTTCTGAAAGTGAATTCACAGTGTGAGACTTGCAAGAGAAAGGTGATGGAAGTCTTGCAGAATGTCGGTGGTATGTATTTTTTTGACGAATTTGTTGCATCTTTATTTGATAATTTATTTTTGATACTCATCTTGTTTAATTTCATAGGGTGTTTTTAAACTACAAGAAAATTGTGTATGAACTTACAATGACAATAATAACAACACTCATTGATATTAATGGGATGATGGGTGGCCATTTTTTTATAATTCCATAGTCAGAAAAAGGGGAATTTAATCCTTGAACTTTTTTTTTAAAATTTAAAAATAATTGGAAGTTTCAGTTTTTTATTTATTTATTTAAATATGAAAAGGAAGTGTCAGTTGAATAATAAAACGCGTGATGATAATATGGCTATTTTAGTTTAAATTACCAAGTTTGTATTAATTTTCAGAACAAATTCTTCACTCATATTTCAATGTTTCTTATTTTCTTTTTCATTAGAAATAAACTATAGGTTGGTTTGTTATTGCAGGACAAGTTGCACATTCCTATAACACTTTTCTTTTAAACCTTTTCTATTGTTAGGAGCGTATAATATTTCTATAGATGCTGAGGAAGGGACAGTGAAAGTTACTGGGAGAGTAAATCCGAATACACTATTGAGGGTGCTAGAAAGGTATGGGAGACATGCAGAGGTCAAATGGATTCGGTTTGATGGTGAGGTTAGGGAAAGAGGTTACTATTATTATGGTGAAAATGGATATGTTCCATCTCCATATGCTCCTGCTCCATATGGAGTGTCATACCATTATCCAGTATCAGGAGGGTATGAATACCCACCATATGGAGGCCTTGATTACCCATGGTATGACAGCTGCCGCCACATTCCGCCATTACCACCTCCAATGTATCCACCAGGGCCTCCACCTATGTTTCGGCCACCAGGGCCACCGCCTATGTTTCCACCACCTTTGTATCCACCAGGGCCACCACCACTACGGCCAATGGCCCCCCAACCAATGCCCAGAAATGGTGGTAATTATGAATCTTGTAGGATGATGTGAGTTACTGGACTATACGGTATATGTACATCATGTATGAATTTCATTGCACAAAAAGTTTACTTGCAAACCGATTTAAAGGAAAATTTCTCCAATTCACTACGTGATGGTTGAAAAAGCTATTCATATATACTTTGTCAAATGACATTTTAAATGTGTCATGTGACTTGTTTAATTAATACATGCCGATGGTCTTATGAATCGTCACATAGTTGGTTGGAGAAATCTTTATCCGACTTGAAAGAATTTCTAAAACAGGATTCTAGGTTAGTGAGAGTTCAAATACAATATGATACTTTGAATTGAATCTCTATGTTTGTTCTTTATTGTCTTTGATTTTTTTTTTTAAGGTCAGGGCCCTAAGTTTGAATTTCTGAAGGTTCAATGACATGCATTGTAATACAGGAATACAATACAAAGATACAATTGCATTTTTTTTGTTGCCTAATTTGACTTATAACTGAAGTAGTGAATTTTTAGTCTGTCTTAATTCTTACTGTAATCTCATTTCAGCGGCTCTTGGAATAGAACAAGTATAGCAGAATAATGTATTTCTTTTATTTTTTTTTATTTTTTTTTTTTGAGATAAGAATAATGTATTTCTATTTCTTAATTTTTCACATCTTTTGTTAGGTAAATAGCTATTATAGTCGATTTTGGACAGTTGAAGAAATTAGAAAATGCAAAATCATTGGACAGCCATTTACCCAGGCTGGTAATAGCAAATTGTGTTGGAGCAGTAGGTGTTAAAGGAGATAACACATTTAACACTTTAAAAAGTTTACAATAATCAGCAGTGTGCTTGAGTAATCACTGTTACGTGCATTTTAGTATAATAATTTGAATAGATTATTTGGCTTAATATCCAATGCCTTTACACACTGGACGTGATATGGATGTGTCATGTGTCCATTTCTTTATATGTGGCACATCTACGTTCAGTGCCTAAGATTTGGCTTGTATCCAATGCCATTGCATAATAGATGCAAGATAGATGGACCATGTATCCATCTCTGTATATGTAGCTCATATAATGTCCATGCAGTGATCAAGATTTGCCTTGAATAATGGACACCAGATGTGTCACATATATGTCCATATCTTTATATGTGGCACATCCAGTGCAGAATTTGGCTTGCTTGTAGTGCTTCTTCGAATTGGACACAATATAGATGTGTCACATATCCCCCCCTTTTTTTTTGTATGTGGCACATTAGTACACAGGATTTGTTTTATATCCAATGTATTTGCAGAGTTTGCACACTCAATCCTGTATCTAAAACGAAAGATTAGTGCCTGATTTTCCAAGAATTTGAGGATAATTTAGAAGGTATTGTAGGTAGGACTTGTCCAAGGTTGCATTGTGGCAACTTTTTCTTACCTGGGAAAAACAAAAGCAGCAAATATTAGGAACTTTTAAAGGTATCAATGAGACAATGACCCCGATTTATGTGGCTATAAAGCATAAATCACTGTGGCTTCATTTCCTACTTCTCACACTTCAAACGCATAAATTGGAAGTATGTCTTAAAAGTGCTAGTTCCCTGTTCCATTCTTTTATTTTTTTATTTTTTATCTTATTATGGTTCATTTCTTATTTACACCTTTCATTGATCTATATTTTTTTGAGTATGTCCACTTATTCTATTTCTCTCCTTGAGTTATAGTTGGAGACTTGCAGTAGTCTTCTCTGGACCATCTCTTCTTCAACTTACTAGAAATGTACATAAAAATACTGCAATTTGAGATGAACTCTGCTGTGACATTTTAATGATTCAAGTACATCATTGAATTCACTTGATGTTGCCCACTGCTCTCTCTATACCAATTCCAACTACGTACGTAATGTTCAGCATTTCGGTTCTTACTAGTGGTTCAGGTTTGAGAAGGCAGATCAAAGCTTTCAAGAATATACTAAGACTTGTACAGATATTTTAAGAACTGACCAGACACACCTTCACATTTGTGGTGTAGTTGTGAAGGATGAAATTGAATAAGCGGTTGCTACCATATCCTGGTCATAAATTTAATCATATGAAAGTGACCGCACATTTAGACAAATCCCTTTGTAGGAGGGTACTGGAAGCTCTGGTTTGAAAATGGTTGAACATATTTTGTATTTCATATCATCACAATTACCTAAACTTCCAAAAACTGCTGCATGTGACAAAGTTTTTTTTTTTTTTTTGTCTTCTTCTATAGAGATTTTCTTTTGGGTTCAGTCATAATACTACTCAGCTCCTTGTGACAAAGCTTTTTTGGCTTTCAATGTAAGAGGTTATGCTTTTATTGCTTTCGTTCCAAATAAAATAAAATAAAATATTTAAAAGAAAAAGGTATAAGGCAACCAGTTGATGGAATACTCTGTTTGAGTGTGATCATCATAGTTCCTACCATCATTTTTGTGACATAACAATGGTCATTCAAATTAAAAACTCTCTCTCTCCCTCTCTGGAAAAAAATAATCTCACTCTGTCTGTATTTTTTTAAAAAATGGTACTGTTGGATTTGGGATTTTTAAGATAAAGGTTAAGTTCAAGGGCTTTAGGTTTACCACTTTTTGGCGGTTGAACTAGTTTAAGATTTTAGGACCTTCTTAAGAGTCTTTAATTTTAAGTGAAAAAGAGCATATATTAAAATCAATATCACCTTCATGCATATGTGATATGTGCATTATAATTAACTTCTTGGTCCCATATCATAATTGACTCTAGAGAAGGGAATAGTAGCTATTGCGCACACACTAGTACAAACAACTTACACGCAAGCGTCACGCGTGTGTATTAGACAGCAATTTATGGAGAATGACTTGTTTTAACTAAATGAACCTTCTTTAATCTTTAGGTTTCTGTCATTGTAGGCATTATAAATACATGTATACGAAAGGGTAGCGTTTATTGGGAAGTGGGGGTGGGGGGTAGCGTTTATTACACATTGCCCAAAATAACTAAAAATGCGACTTTAAGTCGTGATTTCAAATTTGAAAATCACATTTTCAGTTGTTTTGGGCATGGTGTATGTGTGCAACGATTTTTTCTTATGCTAAATGGTTAGTTTCATTCCACCAATTTTATTTTTAGTGTTGTGCTCATTCATGGGTCACCAAAGCACAAATTTAAGCATACAATCAGTCACCTATTGATATCTTGAAAAAAATTAATTATAATGCTACCTAATTTGTGACACATCAATTTATAGCTTTTGTGCAATCATTCAAAGTGGAGAAAAAATTCAATTAGGTTTCAATTGTGGTCTAATTGTGCACCACATGTCTCATATAATATTTGTGCCAAGTGATTTATTAGTGCAAAAGCCGAAGAGTTAAAAAATAAAATAAAATAAAAAGGTTTGGTTTGACAAATAGAGGTTTATTATTATTATTATTATTATGTAAATAGTGGTTGGACAAACTAAAGTTAAGATTGTTTTAAGAAGAATATTGAGAATTTCATGGATAATATTTTAATTAATTTTTTTTTTTCATTTTAGAATTAGTTGTTTTAAATTTTCAAATATACAAACATTATATATATATATATGTATATTATGTATAAACTTAGTAAAATTTTTATAGTCATGTTAATGAGTGCCCTTAGAATAATTATTAATAAATCATATATATCAAGAAAGTTTTGACACTACTTTTTTGAAAAATATAAAAAGCTCTTAACAAAATTAATTGCTTTTTCATTTTCTTATAAAATGTTTCTAAAAATAATTCCTAAATCAATACTTTTAGGGCATTTGATAACATTTCCCAAATTTGAATTTTGTTTATAAATGTATCTTATGTATATGCTTACGGTTACAAGCTAGTAATATATACAGTACCTCTAACATCATTCTAATATCATATATGACACCCTCATGAAAACAATGGCTCATTCTTCTTCTCGGTCGTGGATTTTTTTTCTTTGTATGATTGATATCATATATATTATATGGTACCATCGTTAAAACAATGGCTCATTCTTCTTCTTTGTCGAGGATTTGTTTTCTTCGAATGATTGTTACCATATATGCATGGTACCCTCATCCTCATGAAAACAATGGCTCATTCTTCTTCTTCGTGGGGGATATTTGTTTTCTTTGAATGATTGCTGAACTGTCCAGTGTCCAGTACACAATAATGAAGATACATATAAGACTTAAGTATTTGCTTCCAATTCGAGGCATCTAGAGAGTTACTCCTTCCAATTATGTTATGTCTCTCTCCTCCATTAGTCCCACCAAGCTTAGAGGGGTCCTATTAGATCTCACCGACCCTATTCATTGATGTGCTAAGCCTAAGCCAACGGAGGGTGAGAAATCAACCATGCTTCATTTAAAATGAGACTGACTCTGAAGAAGAGGACCCATTTGGATGGAAGCTGTCTTCTGATGTAAATCTATACATATATGATTATGGGCGGTGAAATGTGAAAATGAAAGCTCCTAAGTTTCTAACCACAATTGTAGAAGGACTCGTGGATTCCTCAGCCATCTCTATTGACCAATGCTAGTAAATGCCAACTTTCATATCTAAGTAGTGAAAAATAAAATATCTAGATAAATGCTAAAATTATTATCAATTTTATTAATAAAGACTACACAAATTAACATGAAAAAAAATGTGATAGATCAATGTCATTTCATTAATATATAGTAATAAATAATATTCCAATTACTATTTTTTTCAATGATTTATGATACATTAATTAGTTTCGATCTCAATGTCTCATGCATTAAACCATGACGGTTCCCAAATCTTTTTCTTAAGAAACTACGTAGTGAAGGTTCTCTCTTTTAATTTTTGAATTGCAATGTCTTTCTAGGTGTTAACAATATAAAGAGAGAGAATGACTGAATAGTCAGTATATTAATATGTGTCAAACAATGTACAAAAGAGAGCCTTTATATAGGCTAGGTATGTGTGCAGTACAAGTAATATAAGTGTAGTACAAGTAATATACTAGGCTAAGCCCAATGGGCTAATTTATACACTAACATCCCCCCTCAAACTCGAGGTGGCAAGGAGGAAGCCAACTGGAGTTTGGATATAAGATCTCGAAGACGACCAGGCGGGTGAGACTTGGTGAAGATATCAGCAGGCTGGTCAGCAGATGAGATGGAGAACAACTTGAGATTGCCTTTCTTGAGATGCTGGCGAGTGATGTGGCAGTCGATCTCAATGTGCTTAGTGCGTTCGTGGAAGACATCATTATGAGCAATGTAGATAGCACTATGATTGTCACAATAAAGAGGAGTAGCAGTGGGCTGTGGAGCATCCATGTCAGCCAAGAGCCAGTGAAGCCAGACAAGCTCGCAGGTGGTGTCGACAAGGGCACGATACTCAGCCTCAGTACTGGAACGGGAAACAACGTCCTGCTTTTTGCTATGCCATGAGACAAGAGAAGTACCCAACAGGAAACAGAAACCTGTGATAGAGCATCGATCAGTCGGATCACCTGCCCAGTCTGCATCTGAATAAGCATGAAGCTCAAGAGAAGACTGAGAGGAGTAGTGTAGACCATGATAAAGTGTACTCTTGACATATCGGAGAATCCGAAGAACAGTAGCATAGTGGACAGAACGAGGGGCATCCATGAATTTACTAACCATACCCACAGCATGTGAAATATCTGGACGAGTAATAGTGAGATAGATCAGACTACCAACCAACTGACGATAGCGAGTAGCATCAGATATAGGTTCACCATCCAAGGGTGTGAGTTTTGCATTGTATTCCAAATGAGTGGAAACAGTCTTGTTGTCAGTGATACCGGCTTTAGAGAGAAGATCAGAAGCATATTTAGCTTAGGAAAGATAGTATCCATCAGAGGATGAGGTAACCTCAAGCCCAAGAAAATAGCTAAGAGTACCCAAATCTTTCATCTCAAAATGCTGACTAAGGAAGTGCTGGAAAGAGCGGATACCTGCAGAGGATCTTCGGACGAAGAGAGCAGTGTCATGAGGACTCGAAGTGAAACCCTGCTGAGCAACAACTGAGCTGAACTTTTCAAACCAAGCTCGAGGAGTCTACTTGAGGCCATAAAGAGCACGACGAAGGCGACAAACTTGACTGCCTGAATGTGGATAGCCAGGGGGTGGTTGCATGTACACTTCTTCTTGAAGGTCTCCATTGAGGAAAGCATTCTTCACATCCATTTGATAAAGAGGCCAACGGCGAACAGCAGCCACAGCAATGAGACATCTGACAGATGTAAGGTGAGCAACAGGAGCAAATGTTTCCTCATAGTCAATGCCATACTCTTGGGTAAAGCCCTTGGCAACTAGGCGAGCCTTGTATCGTTCAACAGATCCATCAGCCTTGGTCTTGATCTTGTAAACCCACCTACAACCTACTACAGACTGACCAGGAGGCAAATCAACCATATCCCAAGTGTGATTTTTATGAAGGGCATCTAGTTCATCATTCATAGCTTGCTGCCAAAGAGGGTCAGTATGGCCTCACGATAGGTGTGAGGTTCATAGAGGGTGGCAAGGGCAAAAGAGCAGTGATAATCAGAGAGATAAGGGGGAGGAATGCTTACCCGAGTGGAACGACGAAGTTCAGGACCATCAGGAGACTCAGGAGAGGGTGGTGCCACAGGATCCAAGACAGGCAGGTCATATGCCGGGACAGAACGGAGATGAGTCGTCTGGAGAGGCAGCCGATGTTGAAGAATCCTCCACAAGTTCAGGATAGAGAGGGAGGAAAAGATCAGTAAAAATGGGAGACTCAGAGGAAGAGGATGTAGGAAACTGCTGAAGACTCGTGAAAGGACGATGTTCCCAAAACTCAACATACGGGAGACACGAAGACGATGAGAAATGGGATCATAGCAGCGAAACCCCTTTTGAGATACACCATAACCAAGGAAACAACAGAGACGAGCACGAGGTTGGAGCTTTGTTCGTTCATGAGGAGGAAGAGAGACAAAGCAAGCACAACCAAAAACCCGAAGAGAGGAGTAGTCAGGGTTTGACCATAGAGAAGCTCAAATGGTGATTTGTTGTGTGTAGTTGGTGAAGGATACGATTAATGGTGTATACAGCAGTGAGTGCAGCCTCACCCCAAAAGCGCTCAGAAGAGAGGCAGAAATGAGAAGGGTGCGGACAACATCAAGAATGTGACGATGTTTTGTTCTGCACGACCATTTTGTTGAGAGGTGTAAGGACAAGACCGCTGAGTAAGTGTACCATGATTGTCTAAAAAGGATAGGAAAGATTTATCATTATATTCTTGAGCATTATCTGATCGAAAAACTTTGACGGTGCGATTGAACTGTGTTTCAATCATTTTATGAAATGTTTGGTAAATAGACACAAGTTCAGACCTATGATGAAGCAGATAAATCCAAGTATATCGAGAAAAATCATCCACAAATATGACAAAATATCTAGATCCCCCCTCAGTAGGAACAGGTGCAGGACCCCAAATATCAGAATGTATAAGATCAAAGGGTGCAGAAGAAAATGAGTCACTATTATTAAAGGGCAATTTTGTTTGTTTGCCAAAATGACAGGAAGTACAATCAAATTTTTGAAACTGAACTGAACCTAAATAACCTTGAGAAGCTAACAACTGAAGACGAGATAAGGATGGATGACCAAGACGAGTATGCCATAGATCAGGTGAGGAGGTGGTAGTGGTAGCAGCTGCAAAAACAACTTATGAAGGAATCTTCAAGTCATGAACCTCAAACATGCGACCAACCTTACGGCCTGTCCCAAGCACTTGACCCGTCCGGGGATCCTGCACATCCACACCATGATTAGTAAAGAGAAGATCTAAGCCTAATTCACAAAGTTGACCAACAGAAAGCAAATTGAGGGATAACTTTGGGATATGAAAAGTGTCACTAAGGGATAAACAAGGAGAAGAGATTGTTCCTTTATGACTAACAGGCATAGGAGTTCCATCAGCAGTGTAAATGGTGATTGGATGTTCTAAGGGTGCCTTATCAGAAAATTGGGATTCATCAGGAGTCATATGGTTACAACATGCAGTATCAAAAAACCAAGGTTGTTTACCTGAGGTGACAAAAAGGGCAGTGGAAGTGCGGGATAAAACCTGTTGAACAACTGCCTCAATATCAGCCGTAGTAAGTGAGGAAGCCAAAGATGGACTTGTAGGAACCGATGGATCGGAAGGACATACAGCAGCTGCCCGAGGAAGAGAAGCTTTATTCTGCTCTTGTATAAATTTCTGCAGTTTGCGACAAACTGAGATGTCATGGCCTTTAGCACGGCAAAACTCGCAGCGAGTACCTTTGGAAGACTGAGAGGTGGAACGCCCAGAGTTTATTCGTGGAGGAGCAGTGAATGCAGCAATGGGAGGCTGTGGAGATGGTGTAGCCAATACATGATCAGATGATGACATGTGATAAGCAGGCCGACGGTTTTCCTCAGAGATGAGCTCCTTGACTGCAGCATCAAGAGAAGGAGTAGGAGACCGGCTAAGCAGGGAAGCCCGAGTAGGCTTAAAATCCTCACGCAAACCCATCATGAAGTGCATAAATTTACGGCGATCTTGATATTTGACAAAGAGCTCAATGTCCTTAGAACACACTAGTGGAGGATCTGCAGCAGAAAGTTGTTCCCACATAGTAGAAGTCTGAGAATAAAAATCAGAAATAGACTGACCTGTCTCTTGGCGCATTTGATAAAGTTTGGATTCAATGTGGAACTCCAAGCTTGAATCATTAGTACAATTATAGCGATCGGCCAAAAACTTCCAAGCAGCCTCAGCAGTCTCAAGACGAGGAAGAAGATTATGAATGGAGGGAATAGGGCTATTAATAAACCAAGACAAGATCTTACTCTGAATACTCTCCCATTCCTCTAGGCGATCTTCATAATCATCTGTTGTAACAGTAGTCGTGGAAGACTCTTCAGCAGCTGTGACTTTGGACTTAGGGTTTGGTACTGGCTTAGGAATTGAACCAGTCACATATCTCCATAGTTTACGACCCTTGAAAAAAACAGTCATATTCTGAGACCATGCATGATAGCTAGTAGGACCATCCAACATAATGGTGATAGGACGTATGATGTCGCATTCATTTTGTTGAGCCATAATGAAGAAAATGACCAAAAAATGAGATTTAGAGACCTCAAATGCAGAAACGGAGCCCAAAATCGGAATCTACGCGAAAAACTAAGCAAGACAGGTCCTGTTGAAAAATTTTGACCTTGGTCAAAGTCAAAGGTCAAAGTCAACGGTCAACGGTCAACGGTCTGGTCAACGGTTAACGGATGTGCTGACGTGGGACGCTGACGTGGGATGATGACGTGGCTGAGTGACGTCACCCTAGGGCTGACGTGGCAAGACGCGATACGGAGCAGGCGCGTGGCCGGCGCGTGAGTAAGGAGGACGGCGCATGGAGGCGCGTGGAGGCGCATGGCAGTGCGTGGAGCGCGTGATCGAGCGGCAGAAACTTCAGCCGGCGCGTGGGGGTGCGTGAGAGGTGATTTCTGGCCGTTCTTTGTTGGGTTTTGCTCGGGACTGTTAGATCTGTCAATATGTGCCTTTACTTTGGCGGCTTGATCAACAAATTGACGAGATCCGAGTGTTCTAGGGTTGTGGGCGTAACGACAGTGACTCGCTTCTAACAGTGACTACTGGATGAAGGCGAGGGCAGCGGAAGAACACTGGAGATGTCCACAGGAACCAAAAAAATCAGAGGAAAGGCTCTGATACCATGTTAACAATATAAAGAGAGAGAATGACTGAATAGTCAGTATATTAATATGTGTCAAACAATGTACAAAAGAGAGCCTTTATATAGGCTAGGTATGTGTGCAGTACAAGTAATATAAGTGTAGTACAAATAATATACTAGGCTAAGCCCAATGGGCTAATCTATACACTAACACTAGGTATGTTGGTTCATTGATGCTATTCAAGCAGGGGTGGTAGTTTATTTTAGGCAAATTTCTTCTCATTGTATTTGCGATTCTTGTATTTATGTTAGTCTCACCAAAGAAAAAGAGGCATTTGTTTCGGCTTAGACAAATGCCTATTTTATCTTTTTCTCATTGTACACATTAATAATATTTAACAAAGTACTACTATTGAATATCAACTCGAATAAAATAATAATAATTTCTTAAAAAAATGACACATTAATTTATAAAGCATATATAATAAAACCAATCACAAACATGGCGAGTATAATGTCTTCTTGTTGTACCATTATTATTTCCACGTTTTCTTTTTTTTAAACTTTTATTGTTCTGCTATGATTTAGATTTTAGACTAAGACTTGATTGCATTATCACTGCATGAACAGTGACATGAATTATTGATTATAGATTGAGACCTGATTGCATTAACAATGCTCGTGAATCTTTAATTGTGGCACTATGCAACAAATCTAGATTGAAATTATATGGAGCTGGGTATTTGACACATGGAATTGGTAATTAGCAATCCTCTTAAGTCTTAATCAAGAAATGGGGGAGATGGAGAGTTTTCACTGTCAGGCCATAAAAAGACAAAGTGTCGGCCTGTTCGATTGACAAATGATTTAATTTTAAAGGGTATTTTTATAGCTGAGTTTCGTTACTATTTTTAGGGAAGTAGATCTTGTTCATGAATATGTGTGGGATCTGGGAATGAAACTATTATGTCACATATTCTCAAAAAAAAAAAAAAACTATTATGTCACATCTGAAGCTTCATTTGTGTTCCCCACAATATGCGGATCAAATAATTTGTGTATTGTCAATATTGGGATATAGGAAAGGGGGTGTTTGGTTTCCATAAAATAGAGCACGTGGAAAGTCTTATCAAGTGAGTATCACTTCTTGTGTATACTATTTTATGCTCTATTAATTATAAGTTACCGTATATTCTTTTTATTTTTCTTATATAATACCTAAATTTTAAAATGACAAAAAAAAAAAATGAAACACAAAAATTTGGTAGAAGATTTGTATTCCACCCAAGTTATGGCCTGTGGATATCAGATGGCTAAGTAAAGTAAATTTGCATAGGAATATATCTGCAAATTATTGTCCTTCATAATTTTGTTACTCTTTTTTTTTTTTTTGAATATTGCCATTCATAATTCACCTAATATGTGTTTATTGTTTTGATTTTGATAGGTGTAAGGCATAGCCATGGATTACATTTAATTAAAAATTGGTATTTGGTTTTTTCCATTAATGGGTCTTTTTCATTTTTTGGAGTCGACACTCACTTATATATCCTTAAAAAAAAAAAGGAAAAAAGGACTAATTACTTGATTTTTTTAGTGACTAATTATTTGATTAAGAAAGGGTTTTATTTCATATAAAATGCATAAAATCTATTGTACATCTTTTTAATTTTTTTAGGAAATCTACTGTACATCTAATTAAAAAAAAATTTACATAAACTTAAATCTAATAAGAATGAAAATTTCACCCAAATGGTATATGGTATGACGAATATAGGTAACCACTCTCTTACATAAAAGTGGATCCTACACTTGTGAGATCCATTCTTATGTAAGAGGATAATTATATGCTTGATACACAATATCATTATTCTTAAACTTAACACAAATGTAATTAAATGGAACTCAACCACGTTGTGATATAAGGTGGGAGTTTCACCAACTATAATGTGCTCAATAAACATATATGGTTGTCTTGACAATTAATCTTAGTTCAAACTTCATACATCCATACCCACCTACCTTTTATTTGACTTGATTCGATAATGAAGAGGAGGATTTTTTAAGTCAAGGATAATTACAAAAGCTTAGATTTCAAGTATTGGAGCTTATAGCACTCATAAATTAATGGAAGAAAAAAGCCCAAGTCAGATTACCTTTGTTTTTTTAGAAGTCGGTAATCTGTGATTTTGTTTTTGTTTTTGGTGACTAGAGTAATCTGTGATATTTAAGTTGGACACATAGAGGGTCATTTTCATATGGGGCCTCTTTGCCTAACATGACATAACGTTATAGGAGATTAAGAGGCAAAGCCCACCCACTCCTTTCAAATCCATCAAAGTTAATTCTAATTAAAGACACTTCATGCGAGCGGAAAAGATATATATGGACACCTCTCATATTGTTTATTTGGAAACAATTTATTTAGTTTTTTGTTAAAAGTGTGTTGAAATATACTTATATCTTAAAAAAAATGTAAGAAAAATTAAGAAAAAGTAAAGTTTTAAAAAACTATAAAAGTTAAATGCTAAAAGTTGATGTCAAACTCATCCTATGTCTCGATCTTTCTTATCAGCCATATAGATCAGATTCTTAACAAAAAACAAAAAAAAAAAAAATCAATCAATGAGTCAGTGAGTAGTTTCTGATTGGTTAACTTGTGCCAATCTGGTTATGAATCAAACGGTGATCTATCTTGATTACCATGACACATTTTAGATATTCAAAAAATTCTGCCAAATTGTTGAGACATTTAAGCCACAGATCACCTAATACTCTTTCCAATCTGAATGCCGTTTGTAATTCTTTGAGATAGATATCACCTTCCATGTGATTCTTAGGGTCTATTTGGTAACGTTGAACAACAGTTTTTATTGTTTAAACAATACAATCATCCATACCCACCTACCTTTTATTTGACTTGATTCGATAATGAAGAGGAGGATTTTTTAAGTCAAGGATAATTACAAAAGCTTAGATTTCAAGTATTGGAGCTTATAGCACTCATAAATTAATGGAAGAAAAAAGCCCAAGTCAGATTACCTTTGTTTTTTTAGAAGTCGGTAATCTGTGATTTTGTTTTTGTTTTTGGTGACTAGAGTAATCTGTGATATTTAAGTTGGACACATAGAGGGTCATTTTCATATGGGGCCTCTTTGCCTAACATGACATAACGTTATAGGAGATTAAGAGGCAAAGCCCACCCACTCCTTTCAAATCCATCAAAGTTAATTCTAATTAAAGACACTTCATGCGAGCGGAAAAGATATATATGGACACCTCTCATATTGTTTATTTGGAAACAATTTATTTAGTTTTTTGTTAAAAGTGTGTTGAAATATACTTATATCTTAAAAAAAATGTAAGAAAAATTAAGAAAAAGTAAAGTTTTAAAAAACTATAAAAGTTAAATGCTAAAAGTTGATGTCAAACTCATCCTATGTCTCGATCTTTCTTATCAGCCATATAGATCAGATTCTCAACAAAAAACAAAAAAAAAAAAAAAAAATCAATCAATCAATGAGTAGTTTCTGATTGGTTAACTTGTGCCAATCTGGTTATGAATCAAACGGTGATCTATCTTGATTACCATGACACATTTTAGATATTCAAAAAATTCTGCCAAATTGTTGAGACATTTAAGCCACAGATCACCTAATACTCTTTCCAATCTGAATGCCGTTTGTAATTCTTTGAGATAGATATCACCTTCCATGTGATTCTTAGGGTCTATTTGGTAACGTTGAACAACAGTTTTTATTGTTTAAACAATACAACACATATTTTTACAATACTTTTTCACCTATACGTATTTTCATAACACTTAAACAACATTACTAGAACAACATTACCAAACGGACCCTTAATTACATGAATACATAAAACTTTTTTTTACAGTAATTTTCACAATTTATTAAGGTAGTAAATTATGAACAAGGTAACATCTCTTTAATAATACAGACTCATTATTGACATTTTGTTTTGTGTGCCAATTACAATAAAACAGGCCAATAATTTTTACAAAAAAAGTAGGTGAAAAAAATGGTATGCCTCTAGATTTATTATTTGAACACATCTTTCTTTCCGCTTCTTTGCTCATATGTATTTTTAAATGAATAAACTGAGTGCGGCCGGAGAAATGGATGGCAATCACCAAACGGACTGTGTCCCACTTCAATTATGAATAAATCTCTTGCACGGTTAACTAGACCATTATTGACATGGTGCATAACGTGCATTGCTTGTTGCAACTTTCAGCCAAATTATTTATTTGTATGGGGTTTGGAAACACCATTATTTAGACATATCTAATGTGCTTTTGGACCTTTTGCTATGTATCGTATGAAAGATTGGCCACAGATTCCAAATGTCGAAACATTTAGTAATGAATGGCATGTTTATTAGGACAAATTGCATTGCTTAGCTATGGATTTTTAACAAATTAGTTAGAGGCGGTCACGTGAATTCTTTTTTTCCATTACTATGTACTTTTTATCATGCTTTATTCTGAGATTAGGCATCACATCATAACATAATTACATGTGCAATGCACTTAGGCCTACACGGACACATCTAATTTTGCTCCCCATGACCAGAGAATTGTTGTGGAGGATGAGATTGCTTTATATGTAAGAAATATAATAACTTAGCTAATAAAACAAAAGAGTAAGATTAGGGATACACATTTTTTTTTTTTTTTTTTTTCCAGATGATTAAATTGTTAAGTTGTAATGGAGTAATATTGTATATGTATAGACTATAGGCAAAAGAAGGTTGTGATATGACTGCAGACTAAATGTTCAAAGAGCACATGTCACAACCTTCTTTTGGCTATAGTCTATACGTATACAATATTACTCCAATTACAATAATGTTCAAAGAGCACATATAGTATATATTACAAGTTTATAACCACGAAAACAAAAAGGACTAAACAATAGAAAGAAAAGTAACAAGGAAGAAAATAGTTTTCCTCGATTATATTTACATATATAGAGGTAGCATAATGGTGAACAAACATTGGAAAGTTAAAATTTACTAGCATGATGATAAGTGGTATAATAATTTTGTGAAATAAAAGATAATTCAAAGGGACTACTAAACCGTGACTAGTTGTTGTTGAGCTTCAATCCTTATTTCTTCCTTCATCCTTCTAATGAAATCATCAAACTTCTTGTTTAATTCTTCTGTGCTCAACGTCCCATTTCCTTCTTCTTCTTCTTCTTCTTCTTCAATTAAAAATTCACTCACAGATTCATTTTGTTCCTTTTTCTCTTCTAAGACAAATGAACCAGTTTCTTCTTCTTCTTCTTCTTCTTCTTCTTCTTGTTTTGAAATAGAAGACCTGCTTTCTTCTCCTCCTCCTGCTTCTCCTTCTTCATCCCCAGCTGACTTTCCAGTTTCTTCTTGTACTTCTTTGACTAAATGGTCAATTTCTCTTCCTTGTTCCATTGAAACATCTTCTGCAGAGGCTTTGTTTTCTGTCACAGCCTCCTTTTGCAAACCATCTTCACTACTTATGAAAGATTCCTCATTATGATAAGCCCCAGACACAGATCTTATTAGACCAGAGTATTGTGCAAGGAAAACTAGGAGTCCATTGCAAAGGAGGAATATGCAGTTTTTGTCTATTGTGTGGCTAAATAATTGGGAAGTAAATGCAGAGAAGTAGAAGTTAAAAGACTGGAAGAAAGAAAGCAAGGAGGAATGAGTAAACCATAAAAACACAGAAACTGAGAGTAGTAGTTGAGTGACCTTTTTTAAAAACACAAAGTTCATCAACTTTGTCAAGGTTTGTAGCTTATGGTACTCAGTTTGATCCATTTTTTTCTGTCTACTCTGGCTGAAAAATAGTAGCTCTTTGGAAGAAGAAGATGTGGGCTTAGAAAGCAGTTTAAATAAACTTTAAAGGGTGTTGATACTTGAAAGAATTTTAGGCTGTTGTGGTTTCAGTATTTCTCATATATATAGGAGTTTGTGGTTTCAGTACTTCTCATATATGTATATATAGGAGTAAATTACTTAAATCTTAATGATTTACATGGTATAGTGGACTTACCCAAAATACCCATGGTGTAAGTTGTGTCAATTCTCAAGTTTGACAAATGGAGGGGCTATTCCTATTTACTTATCTATTTTGAACTTTCTAGCTGTCTCTTATTAGGAAATAATAGTATTCTTTTTATGTTGGTAGCTTTCTATAGAAATGACTGAGAGGTGGCATTTTCTTGTAGGTTGAGAGTTGGGACCATGAATGACTTTTTCTTGGAGTTTGGACAGAGCCATGAATATGAGAGAGTGTTTGTGTTAATTTTTTCTCCCTCTAATTATAGGTATTTAGTATTTAATGTATCCACATACACACACCTATACCATATGGGGTAGGTAATGTTTTATTCATCGGTTACATAAAATAAAAATTTGTATTAAGGGTTCTTAAAGTACTTAATTTTTATAGAGAGGATTTTTTTTGAAAGTACAAAATATTGGCTAAAAGACCTTAATTAAGACCTTATAAATCACATATAGTCTAAAAGCCTCAATACCAACCCCTTAAGTTGAATATGAGTTACCATGTTCACCCCAAAATAGACCCATAAATTGAGAGTGACTGTGAACGCAAGGGTCAAATTTTATGTATCAGTCATGCTCATGCATGGTCCATAGAGCACTCTCACTTTGGCTGAAACACTAAAACTTCTGCTTTGTGGGGGCGGTGGTTGGAAATTAATCAAGTGACACTATAGAATTCTGGTTGGTCTTGATTTTATGTACTAGGCTTGAGCTTCAAGCATGTTAGTTATCCTTTTGTTTATCTTGTCATTATGGAAGCTTTGAAAAAAAACAAAAAATTTCAACTAATGGTAACTTATGCATAAATCATAATTGTAATTACCATCTTATAACTACAATCATATGCACCCTATAGTCATGTTCAGATGGCAAGCCTTCCTTGTTGCATGCTTATGGGCTCACTATGAGCATGTATTCAATTATATACCATTTGATACCTAAACTTTTTTATCCCCAAAAACATTTTTTTTTCAAGATTTTTTTACCATTTGAATAATTAAGCATCCTTGGATAAAGCAAAATGTAATAAAACATTTACAAGTTTCCAATGGATCCTATTTCCTACACACTCCCCACATCATTTGGTGCATTACATTTCTTGGAGCAATACCAAGCATGTGTTAAAAGTAGTCGAAAACTACTTGAGCGCATGAATATATTTTCTTTAATTCCTTTTGGGGGGTAAATGAGTACTGCATGAATCATGAGAGAAGCAATTAATGGCACCCAATTTCTTTTTCTTCTCAAGGAAGCAAAATCAACTTTAGAAAATACTTCACGAAATTAACCCAAAAAAAAAAAAAAGGTGAATAAATTTGGAGTTACTCTTATCTATGAATCTCGAATATTAGTCACTTTTTTTGTGATTTGGATTCTCTTCACTATCATCTTTTTTCTTTACTTTCTGGTGTCCTTGAAACTATCAATTATCAAATCCCCTTTCGTTTTGGTGGGCACAACCTGAAAGTATGTTAGTTCTATGCCTATCAACAAACCTTTAAAAAGGTTTGATTTTTCTCCATCCAATATATATATATATATATATATATTTTTTTTTTTTTGAAAAAGATAGAATATTCTATTTCATTTTCGCCTTTCACCATGAAAAAGCAAATATAAAAGAACATACGTGGATGAGGTTGAGTGGTGGCTGGTAAGTGTTAAGTGATTATGCATCAACAAACTCAGAAATTATGAATGGTTACTTGCAATTAATTATGTTATGTTAAGTGGTTTGGGGTTCAATTCTTGTTTATACCAAAAAATCAATTAGTGTCTTGATCTAATAATAAAAACAATTATCAAAAGCGGACGTTATAAATTAAAACTATCTCTAAAAAAATATGTTTATTTTTTTTTTTCATTTACTCTTTATGCCTCCTTTGGCCTCCCAAACCTTATCACAACAGTGTTGTGCATGCCTAAAACAAAAACATTTAACTTGATAAAATGAAATACGTTTTGCACAACTTAATAAAAGGCAAGGGTTTATAAACAAAGACATTGATTATATATATTCCTATAATTTTAATCTTTGTCAATGAATATGTATTTTGAAGTATTGTTATTATTAATATCCAATTGTTTATACGTTAATGAAACTAAATTTCTTTTTAAACTAATATGCAAATTATTTATAATTTTATTGATTTCTCATCCATAATTTTAGAGTTATGATCTATTCAAAAAAAAAAAATCATAAGATAGAATAAAGATTAATAATATTCCTTTTTAGTTTATGTAGGGTCTCGATTTTTGGACTAGGCCCAAAAATGAATGGGATCCTGGCCTCGTGAACCCAATACAATGAATTTGTAGAGAGTGGCCCAAAGAGCTAGACTTGAGCGCATGGATAATAGTTAGAAAGGGTTCTTACATCGATCAAACAAAAATGAGTTAAGTTTATCGAAGAAAGCTCGTCCTCGGCGCAATCCGAGGAACTCTACTTTTGTATATATTGGCGTGGTAGTGGTTACAAGAGTTCTTGAGATCGCCATGATGCCTTTTTTCCTTCCTTCCACCCTCCTTTCTGCGTGAGTTTCTCCTTTTATATAGTCCTCTTTAAACTATCTTGGTCTTACACCCGTCGATCATCCAAGCCTATACTTGAGTGCCGATCCCATCAGGCGTCCTCTCTAGTGTTCTGTGAGTTGTGGTAACCAAGATAGCACTGTTCGGGAGTCATTTCTTCATTAATGCTGCTAGAACATTAGCTGTGGGCATTTAATGCGGAGGTGACAGTTTCTCCGTGAATTGCTCCTCTACCATGCTCCCATACCTGGTCCATTATATTCGTCCTTCTTTTTGGAATGCTCTGGGAGGCTACCTTAGATGGCATGCCGCTCTTCTCTTCGATAATCTTGGTTGGCCGATGACAGGATTATCCTGGCTATGCTCCTCGACAATTTGGGCCTTCCTCGCTCGTCTTCGGACATTCCTTCTTCCTCGGTGTGGGCCTTGAGCTCAGTATGAAATGGGCCGAGGTCGCCAAATTCTTCTGGCCCCACAATTTATGTTCATGAATTTGACAAATACGTTTTAATAATCCTACTCACTGTCTCTATATGTTCGTGACTAATGTTTATACTAACAAACATATATGTTTATACTTTTTTTAAACATAATATGTTTATACTTATATTATACTTTTAGTTGTGGAGACTTATATTATTCTTCACTTTACATTTTGGCTGAATTTTCTAATCATAAAAAAAAAAAAAAAAAAAAAAAAAACCCTTGTTTAGGTATTCATTGGAGAATGTAGTTCTTCACTAGCTTCTAAGAAAGCCCTCAAAAAATAAATTTATAACACATGCAGCCTGCCTAATTGTAGAACAAATAACAATCACTAATATCTTTTAGTTATAGCATACTAAATTCTAATATCATTATTGAAAGATAGATAACTAAAGCTAATTTGGCCAAATAAATGTTCCAATGACAAATGATCTTTTGCATCAAGTGCACCCTTAACAGTAAGTCCATATTCTTTGAGAACCATGTCCAACTTCCAATCCTCCATCTTTTCATAATCTTCCTTTGTGTACCTTGGGTAATGAAGAGGCATTTCAAACCCATTTGCAGAGTCTTCCTTGCTAACTATAATCTGGGCAATTCCTTCTTCCTTCAAGTCTTTCGATTGAGCCTCCTTTAGCTGAGCTTGCTGATATGTGGTTGCACTGCATGCTACCATTGTCAACAAGCCCAATACATGTGTAAATGCAAAGTTTATAAAACATTTCAAGAAGTCATCCCTAATATCAAAAAAGAGATTAAAAATGAATCAAAATAGCTCATAGAGCTTTTAAGAGGAAAGTGTTCACAACAAGCTAGAGAAACCTACTGCTAGCATGAATATATATAGGTGGCTAATCAAGAACATGCTCTAGAAACTACAATAGATTAGTGATGGCAATTTTTTCCTGTCCCGCTTAACCCGCCCCTCTCCACTTCACCCCACACGGGTTTTCCTCACCTGCAAAGGTGGTAGGGAGAGATGGGGTAAGATTTTAGCCCTGTACTATAGGGCAAGGCAGGGATAGGTTTAGACTTTTTAGACCCTCCCTGCCCGCCCCTCTCCGTCCCCACCCGCCTCGCCCTGCCCCGTGTTACTAAGGTTTATAATTGTAAATTTTTCATGCCCTAAAACCCTACTATATAAACAAACATATTAATATTAACTTATTTTATTCTACCTAATGTGGTTCTCTACCTTTATTTTGTTATGTGTTATACTATGATATATATATATATATATTTTATGATTGTCTTGTTAAACACTTGGATATATTATTCAATTTTTTTCTAAAAATTGATTTGATGGGATACATTTAGTTGTAATTTCAAGTATATATTTATTAATGAAATAGGTTTCATTAAAAAAATTGTATTAGTTGTAGGGCAAATTAACAAAAAGTAGAGTTTTACAGGGTGGGGCGGGGTTTCGCGGGGCCCCAAGGGGAAGTGATGGGGTGAGAAAGTTTTTCTCGTCATGCGGAGTGGGGCGAGGATGGGGCAAGACAAAATCATCCCCATCTTTCGACCCATCCCGTCTTGCCCCATTGCCATCCCTACAATAGATGTTGTAGACAGGGAAAATTCCTGACCTATCACAAGTTGACACGTCACACTACCAAGTCCACAAAATACAACCAATGACAAAGTGCCACATACTGCTGCTAGGTTTTGCTATCACTATTCAGAAACCAATAGAAATTTGCCAAATGTCATGCAGAAACCAATCACACATCAGCGCACGTGTAAGCGATGACATAAGCAATCTCGCATGTGTAAGCGATGACACAACCAGTCCAGCACGTGCAAGCGATGACATAAGCGGACCAATCAAGCTCTGCCACATGTCACTAATCAGACTCTGCCACGTGTCGCTTACCTACCCCCAAACTTCTATAAATAGAAGCCTTCCTAAGGCATTTAGAAGGAGATCTAGAGATTTGGAGAGAGGACACTAAGCCATCTAAAGATTCAGAAGTCCAGAAGCTCTGCTGGAATCAAGCCCTGAAGCCTTCAACAACTTCAAGAACTTCAACCTTCAAATACGAAGAACATTCGAAGCAGAATCATCCAAACTACCTGCCTAGATCTCAAAGTTCACTGGAATTAAGTTCAAAAGCCTCCAGAAACCTCAACAAATCACAAATCAGTGAAGCTCTATGGATTTAAGCCTCTAAAGCCTCGAAGAACTTCCACCACAAACCTTCGAATACAAAGAACATTCGAAGAGGAAACATCCAAATCATATTCCTAGATCTCAAAGTTCACTGGAATCAAGCTCAAAAGCCTCCAGAAACCTAACCAACCATAAATCAACGAAGCTCTACGGATTCAAGCCTCTAAAGCACCGAAGAACTTCTACCACAAACCTTCAAAGACAAAGAACACACGAAGAACACGAAGAACGTGAAGAACAAAGGATTTCTAACAAGCTTATAGCCAGAGATCCATTGTAATTCCGTTTCGAAGATCTTCGATCCATTCTTCAGCCAAATTGAAGGATATCTTGTGTTCAAATCAAAATCACATTACCACAATTCCAATCAACAAATCTTTTAAGGAGATCGAATCAGAGGATCACTCTTTTGTAATCACAGAGAATTGTATCACACAATCATCAATACAAATTCGTATTTGTGCAACTATTTTACTTGTTTGACTTATTTTGAATCAAGAAATTTAGTCGTCCATAGATGTATCAATTATGTGAAGGCCTTGAAAAACATATCTTTGTTGCAACTTGCAAGAGATATCCTTACCATGGAGGCAAGCTCAAGCCATTGTCATATTAATTGCAGTAGTTGCTAGTCGCTTTTGATCTTTAAAACCACTAGCATATATTGAGTCTCACCAAATATTAAAATATTTTAGCTATTGAGATGATTTTCAAATATAGATGCTTCGAGAGGCTTCACATTATGGATTTTGAAGGTATTGTTAAATACAGGTGCTAGTATGAGCATGCTATTTAAGTGATGTGATAGAGAAAAAAATTAAAGTCTAGAATAGATGGTTCTTTAAGATGTGCTAATCAAGAAGTTATGATTTCTAATGAGGAAATTTAGATAAATAAAGCAAAGATAATTGTGGGAGAAAGAACTAGAGTAGACTACTAGAAAACCATGAGTGGATTGCTTATTTAGGCATTGTTGATATATTTTGATTGCCAAATGATATGCCTCATGTCTTTTCAATTAATAAATGCAAGTAATAGTAGCTTTGTTTGTGGAACGATTGATTTTTAAATGCAAGTAATAGTAGCTTTCTTGTGGAATGATTGATTAAGAAAATTCTCAGTAAAGTGCATTAAGACACAATAAATTGCATGAAAATAGTTTTTGATCAACTTAGAAATCTAATTTGTAAAATTCAAAATTAGAGTTATTTCTTTCATATGGTTGCAGTGGAGATGCTAAAGTTGTAACACCCGCCTCACTTAAATTGAATTTAATTGCTTCTAGAGTGGAATTGATGAATTATTTAATTTATTTTGAAGGTGATATTATTTTATAGCATGGTCACTACAAAGAAAATAAATAAAAGAAGATGCAACGTGAGAGTTTTTTTGTGGATTATTCATATTTAACTTTTAGTCTCCTTATCAGTTAAGGAAAAGGATAAGAGATTTCTTATTTGTATTAGGAGTTTAAGTGTTATTGGAATTCTTTAGAGTTTTAGCCTATCTAAACAACCTTAATATGAGTTTTAGTGGGAATTAAAGTCTTGAAAGCTTATTTAAGTTCTAGTAGGTTTTAATCTCAGCCCTAGTGGAAACAGTTTTAACGTGTAAAGCCGAAAAATAAGCTAGGGCTTCCTGCGTGAAAGATTAAGAGTAGGGAATTAGGGTTTCTCAAAATTGAAGGGATAGAAGACCGTGGCACTACTAGGGGCAGCCAGCAAATTTGTTGTATTGAGGTAAGCATCTATTTTATGCAAGCCTTATTGATATCGTTGGACACATTTTTGATTAAGGAACCTTCTTTATAACAGTGGCTTAGGAATAGAAGTTATCTGGAAGTGTATTTTAGACTTGCATTATTTTTATTTGATTGTGAAACGGATCCTCATATATGAACAAGGAGTAACATCACATCCTTTATAGGTTAATCACTTGTAGGTGTCCTACGGGTAGGAATTAATTGGTGAATCTATTGTGTTCTTTCTATGGCTTACAGGTAGGGAGATCATTGAATATTATATATATGTTAGATTAAACTTCTGACACTTAGTACATGCTATAGGTTGCTATGTCCTACGGTTAGAGATTTTATGGATGTTATATATTTGTTTTGGGTTAATATAATCTACAAGCATGTGATTTATTTGGAAGCCAACTTGTACTGGGAGAATTAAATAACATAGAGATTCACATATTCGGCTCATTAGAATTGTCTACTAGGTATTGATTTTGGAGTACTTGATAAAGCAATTGAGTACTAGATAGCTATAGTTTCAGCATAAGTAGTGAGATACAATTTTAAGAGTGAAATTTATATTTTGTTGCTGCCTTAGTGTATCCAATCTTATTGAGTCGTCTTGTGCTTAGGTGAAGCTTTGTTTAACAATTAGAGGTAAGTGGACTTCAGAACATGACGTCTCTCAAGACATGTATATTTATATATATTTTTGGTAAATATATATATATATATATACACATATAATTGCAAAAGTGATGTTTCCAAAAACTTATACCATTGTCAATGCTATTACATACCTAAATTTTATTATTTCTTGTATATTATTATGAAACTGTACATGTCAAGAATGTTTTCAAACAGTCAGTTAGACAGTCTGCAACCTTTGCCAACACAGAGTTCAGTGTTGGCCTTCGACCGATGTAGTGTTATTGTGGTGTGGTGCAATGTTATCGTTTACTCTTCGGAGCCAGTGTTGCCTCTTTGAGGTTAGTGTTATTGTTCCCTATGGGAATTACCCACCGAGTGTTTAGCAGCTTATGTCTTTGCCTGACTAATGTTTAATGTTTTTCATATCAAACTACTGTTATATTGTTATATTGTTATTGATCTTTATAAGTGGAAAAATTGTTTATCGTTATAATATATTGTTTCTACCTATTTAGCGTAATTTTTACTAACTAAAATTATTATTATTTTATTGAATGATTTCAGCGTTATAGTCAAATGTTTTATTCTTGACAGTTTTACAAATTGTATTATATTACTGTTAAAACTATTTGTGAATGTTTGTAAAGTTTATATTTTATCAATGATACTAATGTTTTGTTTTGAAAGATATCCTCATGTTATGTAGTCTCTTATTGGGCTTCTAGCTCTATAGTAGCTTTGTTTGTGGAACGATTGATTTTTAAATGCAAGTAATAGTAGCTTTCTTGTGGAATGATTGATTAAGAAAATTCTCAGTAAAGTGCATTAAGACACAATAAATTGCATGAAAATAGTTTTTGATCAACTTAGAAATCTAATTTGTAAAATTCAAAATTAGAGTTATTTCTTTCATATGGTTGCAGTGGAGATGCTAAAGTTGTAACACCCGCCTCACTTAAATTGAATTTAATTGCTTCTAGAGTGGAATTGATGAATTATTTAATTTATTTTGAAGGTGATATTATTTTATAGTATGGTCACTACAAAGAAAATAAATAAAAGAAGATGCAACGTGAGAGTTATTTTGTAGATTATTCATATTTAACTTTTAGTCTCCTTATCAGTTAAGGAAAAGGATAAGAGATTTCCTATTTGGATTAGGAGTTTAAGTGTTATTGGAATTCTTTAGAGTTTTAGCCTATCTAAACAACCTTAATATGAGTTTTAGTGGGAATTAAAGTCTTGAAAGCTTATTTAAGTTCTAGTAGGTTTTAATTTCAGCCCTAGTGGAAACAGTTTTAACGTGTAAAGCCGAAAAATAAGCTAGGGCTTCCTGCGTGAAAGATTAAGAGTAGGGAATTAGGGTTTCTCAAAATTGAAAGGATAGAAGACCGTGGCACTACTAGGGGCAGCCAGCAAATTTGTTGTATTGAGGTAAGCATCTATTTTATGCAAGCCTTATTGATATCGTTGGACACATTTTTGATTAAGGAACCTTCTTTATAACAGTGGCTTAGGAATAGAAGTTATCATGGAAGTGTATTTTAGACTTGCATTATTTTTATTTGATTGTGAAACGGATCCTCATATATGAACAAGGAGTAACATCACATCCTTTATAGGTTAATCACTTGTAGGTGTCCTACGGGTAGGAATTAATTGGTGAATCTATTGTGTTCTTTCTATGGCTTACAGGCAGGGAGATCATTGAATATTATATATATGTTAGATTAAACTTCTAGCACTCAGTACATGCTATAGGTTGCTATGTCCTACGGTTAGAGATTTTATGGATGTTATATATTTATTTTGGGTTAATATAATCTACAAGCATGTGATTTATTTGGAAGCCAACTTGTACTGGGAGAATTAAATTACATAGAGATTCACATATTCGGCTCATTAGAATTGTCTACTAGGTATTGATTTTGGAGTACTTGATAAAGCAATTGAGTACTAGATAGCTATAGTTTCAGCATAAGTAGTGAGATACAATTTTAAGAGTGAAATTTATATTTTGTTGCTGCCTTAGTGTATCCAATCTTATTGAGTCGTCTTGTGCTTATTTTAGGTTCTAGTTGATACTGTTTCAGACAGTTGAGGTGAAGCTTTGTTTAACAACTAGAGGTAAGTGGACTTCAGAACATGACGTCTCTCAAGACGTGTATATTTATATATATTTTTGGTAAATATATATATATATATATACATATAATTGCAAAAGTGATGTTTCCAAAAACTTATACCATTGTCAATGCTATTACATACCTAAATTTTATTATTTCTTGTATATTATTATGAAACTGTACATGTCAAGAATGTTTTCAAACAGTCAGTTAGACAGTTTGCAACCTTTGCCAACACAGAGTTCAGTGTTGGCCTTTGACCGATGTAGTGTTATTGTGGTGTGGTGCAGTGTTATCGTTTACTCTTCGAAGCCAGTATTGCCTCTTTGAGGTTAGTGTTATTGTTCCCTATGGAAATTACCCACCGAGTGTTTAGCAGCTTACGTCTTTGTCTGACTAATGTTTAATGTTTTTCATAGCAAACTACTGTTATATTGTTATATTGTTATTGATCTTTATAAGTGGAAAAATTGTTTATCGTTATAATATATTGTTTCTACCTATTTAGCATAATTTTTACTAACTAAAATGATTATTATTTTATTGAATGATTTCAACGTTATAGTCAAATGTTTTATTCTTGACAGTTTTACAAATTGTATTATATTACTGTTAAAACTATTTGTGAATGTTTGTAAAGTTTATATTTTATCAATGATACTAATGTTTTGTTTTGAAAGACATCCTCATATTATGTAGTCTCTTATTGGGCTTCTAGCTCACCTCCCCTTTCTCCACCCTTTCAGATTAGAGCAGTAGAATATCTTTTGGTAGTAGATCTTTGGAGACATAGATTGAATACTTCTTTTGGAGCTATGTTAGTTGATGGACTATTTTGGTATATTTTCTTGGGATAATGAGTTTGGCATTTGTGGAACTCTTGAGATTGTATTTGGAGACTTTATTGTTAAAGTTTTTGTTTTATGGATTTCATAGGAAAGATTGAGATTATTTGAAGTTTATTTGTGGATATTTAATTACGCTCTGTTCCGTTATATTAGTGTTGATTATTTATAAGACAGGCTATGCATCTAAAACTTTGGTATGGGTTTGGGGCGTTACAAAAGTGTTGAGCTAAAATATAGCTTTTGATTTTTGAAATTTGGTTGAGATAGAACAAAAATTGAAATTAGAACCGATTAAGAAAACAAAAAGAACTCACTCAAAACTGGCCCAAATGACAACTAATGCAAAACTATGGGACCTAACATGCTGGGTTAGGATTTGGGCTTGTTATATCTCTAAACTAATGAAAAACAAACAATTGCCAGATTAACTTTAAGCAGGCCCTCCATCCAAAAAAAAAAAAAAAAAAAAACTTTATGTAGGCCCTTCTTAATGAATTCTTGAATCGCCTTGAGTTAGTCCAAGTTCTAAACTCTTTTATCAAGCTCTAGTTCCCAGGGTTCCAAAATATTTGTCTTTTTTTATCAGTGGAAACTACGAAATTCCAAGTAAACAATTGCAAACAAATCATGCTTTTATCTCTAACCCAGATTCAATCCTAAAAATCAAATAGAAACAGATTAAGGGCATCACTGAAAAAAAAAAAAAAAAAAAAAAAAAAAAAAAAAAGAGAGAGAGAGAGGATCGAATTTTTCTCCATCAAGGTGTCAAGATTCGATTTTTCTCCATCCTTTTTTTTTTTTTTTTTTAAAGAAGATAGAATATTCTATATTTTTTTTCGCCTTTAGCCATGAAAAAGCAAATAGGTGCCTAAACCTTGTTCGTATGAGGTTGATGGTGGCTTGGTAAGTGTTGAGTGATTATGCATCAGCAAACTCAGATATAATGAATGGCTACACTGCCAATTAATTATGACATGTTAAGTGGGTATATCTAGGGTTCAATTCTCACTTACACAAAAAAAAAAAAAAAAATAATAATAATAATAAATATTTTTAGCTTGTGACAAAGAAATCATTAGAAACAGTTAACAAGATACCATAAGTTAAAACTATATTGAAAAAAAAATTATGACATGTTAATCTTTTTTTCATTTAGTCTTTATGCCTCCTTTGGCCCCAAACCTTATCACAACAATGTTGTAGGGCCTAAACGAAAACATTTAACTTGATCAGATGGAATACGTTTGCACAACTTAGTAGAAGGCAAAGGTTTATTAACAAAACTTTTTTTTTTTTGGGATAACAAACAAAGGAAAGTTCATACATGGTTATATAGGCAGGATTGTACCACTTGTGATACAAGGTCTGTTAATTGCCTATTTAGCAAAACACCATAGAGCCCTAACTACTACATAAGGAACAACTAAGTATTACAAAGTAAAACCATGTGAGAAAGAAAGTCAGATCCTATAACAATAAAGACATATTATATGGTTTTGATATAATTTTATCTTTGTGAGTGAATATGGATTTTGAAGTATTGTTATAATTAATATCCAAATGTTTTTCGTTAATCAACTTAATTTTCTTTTGAACAAATATTCAAATTATTTAAAATNACCTTGTTCGTATGAGGTTGAGTGGTGGCTGGTAAGTGTTGAGTGATTATGCATCAGCAAACTCAGATTAATGAATGGCTACACCTGCAATTAATTATGACATGTTAAGTGGGTATATCTAGGGTCAATTCTCACTTACACCAAAAAAAAAAAAAAAATAATAATAATAATAATAAATTTTTTAGCTTGTGACAAAGACAATCATTAGAAACAGTTAACAAGATACCATAAGTTAAAACTATATTGAAAAAAAAATTATGACATGTTAATCTTTTTTTCATTTAGTCTTTAGCCTCCTTTGGCTCCCAAACCTTATCACAACAATGTTGTAGGTGCCTAAAACGAAAACATTTAACTTGATCAGATGAATACGTTTGCACAACTTAGTAGAAGGCAAAGGTTTATAATAACAAAACTTTTTTTTTTTTGGGATAACAAACAAAGGAAAGTTCATACATGGTTATATAGGCAGGATGTACCACTTGTGATACAAGTCTGTTAATTGCCTATTTAGCAAAACACCATAGAGCCCTAAACTACTACATAAGGAACAACTAAGTATTACAAAGTAAAACCATGTGAGAAAAAAGTTCAGATCCTATAAACAATAAAGACATTATTATATGGTTTTGATATTAATTTTATCTTTGTGAGTGAATATGGATTTTGAAGTATTGTTATAATTAATATCCAAATGTTTTTCGTTAATCAAACTTAATTTTCTTTTGAACAAATATTCAAATTATTTAAAATTTATTGATTTCAAATGAAAAATCATCTATAATTTAGAATTGTGACTTAATAGAAAAAAAAAAATCATAAGATAGTATAAATATTCATATTATTCATTTTATTTGATGTTCATGAATTTTACAAACACATTTTAATAATCTACATGCTGTGTCTCTATATGTTCATGACTATGTTGTACATAACGAACATATATGTTTATACTTCTATTATATGTTATACTTATATTAATTTTTAGTTGCGGAGTCTTATATTACTCTTCACTTTACATTTTGCTGAATTTTCTAATCATAGATCCAAAAAAAAAATTATATATATATATATATATATATAAAAACTTGTAAAGGTATTGATTGGGGCATGTAGTTCTTTCACTAGTTTCTAAGTATGTTATATTTTATAAAATTATAGACAATAAATAAAAATTTCACCATAGGCTATCAATACACAAAAAAAATTATATCAAGTATAATTATAATTATCATACCATTATCAAAACTGAACTACAATTTATATGCCGCTATGAGTCATAAGTAAATACATCTCTAACACACATAAAAAAATCAATTAGAGTATCAAATCTATATCTATATATTACTAAAAGTTGAAGCGTAGCATTTAATGTTGCTACGCTCACGTTGAGTCACGTCAGCAGCCATGTCATTTCCACCATATTTTTTGTAATTTTTTCAACAATTTAAAACTAGATTTTTTCAATTTTAAAATACTAACAAATATAAAATAAATCTCATCCTTATCTCCACCATAAAGCCCACTTCTTATTAATTTAATTCCACCATCTATATATATATATATGTGTGTGTGTGTGTGTGTGTGTGTGTGTATATATAAAGCTGAAGCAATCACATGTTATATATTTTCCTCTCTTCCTTTTCTTTATATTTTCTCTCTTTTTCAAAATATAATTAAATACTGATAAATTGGACAAAACCGTTGATGCACTTGGTAATATTCATTTGTGCCTCAACCATTCAATTGGTTGGCCTCTTGTGCCACATCAAACTACCATCTCTCCCTCTCTCTTTTTCAGCCTAAGCGTTCCGTTTCCCACCTTGCCGTTATAAGTTACAACACAGATAGTGAACCGGTGTAATGTTTGTTTCTAGGATGTATATTGCTCCCCATTACCTTCATTCCACCATTAATGGCAAATCTGCTCCACGCAACCAGGCTTCACTACTTCCTACCTTCTGAAAGCTCAAGGTATCTTTTATTTTCTTCTCTACTTCTTATTCATTAATTTCTTTTCTTTTCTCTCCTGCCCTTGTAATATGTTCAAAAATTAAATATTTTCTATTGAAAAACATGATTGGTGCATAATATCACATAATTTTTATCTATGTTTTGTGGCCGCAATGCTTAATAAAAGGTATCTTGATTTTCATTGAATTATATCGAGCAGTTTTATGCTCCAATGCAAAAAATAAATTGTAAATTCAATGTGGGGTTTACCTTATTAAATTTTAAAAATGATTTTGTATTTTCTTTAAGATACTGAAAGATGCATAATGAGCATATAAAATATATTTAAATGTAAACGTAAATATACCTTAGAGGGTATCAATATTTTAGTAATAATCTACATATCAAAGTTGCATTTTTTGCTAATCATCTACAACATTGGTGGTTCACTTTAGGGTTAGCAATCCAAATTCATGAGTAGCCTTGGCCTCCCTTTTTGTGGACTAAATGGTTTTTGAGATTTCTTGAAAGGTATTTCAAATCTAGGTTTAGGACCATGAATGATGAGAATATATGGTGTTGGGAGGGAAAACGACACAATGCACATTTGAAAGTTTGCCTTTTTTAACTCCTTTCAAAATTGAACTACTAACTTCATATGCATTTTTTATTCAAAGCAAGCTTGCATCATTGTAGTTTCCTCTCTTGGTGTATTAGACCCCAATGAGGCCTGAGGCTCCCAAAATGATTTGGCAAGTGAAGAAATGATGATTAACTGGATTCAAAAAAATTCCCAAATGATTGATATTCTAAATTTTCAATAATGATTCTCTTTGTCTTATGTGATTTATTTGAGTTTGGTCTTCTTCATTCTATGTCAACATGCATATTTTAAGGATAACACAAATTCTAGAAAGTGTCTTATGCATTGAGGTATCAATCTACTATAAATTTTGAAATTACCTTTTCAATTCCCTGATCAACCCCACCTAGAGAAGTTCCAACTTCAAAGAAATGTNTTTTTCTTATTTATAGGATGGTCATGAGAAAAGCAATAGATGGTCAGTTTGACGTTGCAATTTAAAGTAAGGATGTCAATTGCCCTAGTGAGATTAGCAATCTAAAGTAATTAGTTTAAGGTAAATAGCATGATTGACTTAAGAGGCTAAAGGAATCATGAAAACCACAAGAAAACTGTTGAATATATATATATATATATATATATATATATTTTTTTTTAAAAATGAACAAATATTTATGCAAATTATGCAAAAATTAAGATTTAATTTTTATATTTATTAACATATATTACTAAAAAAATAATAGTACTATATAAAGAAAAAAATTAAAGAAACTTAATTTTATTTTACTCAAAAATAGTGGATAATAAACTAAAAAAACTGTTTTCAGTGACTATATGCATCTACATTTACCAAAGCAAGAATAAAGGTTTATAAAAAATGTATAAATTTTAATTTATTTTGTTGAGTTGTTTAAGTTAGTGATATTTTGGTAGTTTAATGAGATTATATAAATAGGTTATAGTAGTGGTTTAGAATTGAAAAATTAAATATTTCTTTATCAAAAAAAATATTGAAATTAGATATCCCGTTAAATGCACACAGTAAAAAATACTATTTCTCTTTTACGAACTCAAATGATAAAGCTAAAAACTGTTCATTCCTAACTAATAGTTACAGAGAAAATCTTTCACAATAAGCATACATTAGACACTCTACCTGTCTCAAATAACAATAGCATTTAGTTTATTATGAGATCTCAAAAATTTTGGACAGGTAACTAATCAGACTACACAATATTATGGCAAATTCAAAGGCTGACATTCATTACCAGAAAATTGTGTTTTACTTTTAACTAAAAAAAAAAAAAAAAAATGTTTTTGTAATGAGAAAAGAAATTTAATATCTTCAATTTTCTACCCTCTATTTTAATGTTCACTTCAACTTTTGAAATGATCACTCCAATAGAAACAATCTTAGTATCTTACTAATTGCCATCTCTTGTCTAGTCAGTTACATGTTTTGGTTCTTGTTTTGAATTTGAAAGTTATTTTAGACATTTACATCTAACATTGTCATCTAATAATTATAGTTCTATCCCTTTGAAGTATGTAAAAAGAATGTGAGCTTGTCATTTGTTTCTAATACAATGCTTTTCTGGGTACATTCAATAATATCTACTAATCAGAAGATTCTAATAGCTTACAACCCAAAAGTACTTAACCACACCTCCATTATATGGTTAGGCTAAAAATAATTATGATTTGGATAATGTCTCCATGATCAGTCTAGGATGAAAAGACAACACCATCACATTAAGGATGTGGGATATAAGATGTCTCACCTTCAATTTGGTTTTTGTAGTGGGGCAGTGGGAGCAAATCAATAGCTTAGCACAATCCCCACAACAAAGAAATCCAACTTAAAATATAACCTTTTTTTTTTTTTGGTAGAACAGATTGTATATAATAGATATAAACTATATGATTGTTACCTGTACGTTACCAATCGTAGAAATACAAAGAGTAGTACAACCCCAACAACCATTATGATTTTAATCAACAATATTGTACACTAACGCATCAAGCATAAACTGTCAATATGATTGGTTAGTATTAGGAAAAGAAGAAAACCTATAAACTAAACATTTCCTAGCTTTGTTTGATGTATGACACATTAAATCAAGGTAGCAAACTTAACAAGTGAACTTGAACTTCTATAAAGGATCTTATATGTAATATAATTGACTTGGGAAGAAAGAATAGTCCCCAAAAATTACTTGTTTACTCAAAAGTAACAGAGTACTCCAAGCCACAAAGATAGCACTACCACCCACACACCAAAGGCAAGTGCTAAACCTAAATAAATTTAAGACAAACTTATTTTTCAAAAATATATATATATATATATATATATATTCAACAGTTTTCTTGTGGTTTTCATGATTCCTTTAGCCTCTTAAGTCAATCATGCTATTTACCTTAAACTAATTACTTTAGATTGCTAATCTCACTAGGGCAATTGACATCCTTACTTTAAATTGCAACGTCAAACTGACCATCTATTGCTTTTCTCATGACCATCCTATAAATAAGAAAAAATTAAGTGATTTTTACTAGATGTGAATGTCCATAGCATATTTATCATTCTTAAACATATTAATGTTCACAACTCAACTATTTATATAGATACAATATGATTTTAAATTTTGTAATTATAAATAGGTATTTTCAATATTGTTAATATTTATATCCAAACAATCGTTAATGAAATTTAATTTCATATTTTAAATAATAATTAAATAATAATATACATATATGTTTATACATAACTAACATGGTATGTTTATACTTATATTATGTTTTCATTTGCAAAATCCAACACTTTTAATTATTTTATTCTTGCGTTTATATTTTTATTAAATTTTTTGATCATAAAATCTAACAAATTATCGAAAAATAAAAACTTGTAAAGGCCTTAGTTGGGCCATGTGGTTCTTTATACTAACTTGTAATTATATTATATATATACAATCAAAGATAGCCAACAATGCCTTCGAGGAGGCCTTTAAGGCTTGTTTCTAAGAAAAACGTTGTGGGTTAACTTCTTCTCCATTATGGTCTGGGTCATTGATCATATGGGTTCTTCCTTTTTTATAACATACATTTTGCCCTAAAAAAAAAGCCCTTATTCATCTTATGGTGCGACTTTGACTTTATTGTGTTAATGCTCATCACTAAGGATAGGTTTGATATACTGTAATAGGCATTATAATTTAATAGCAATTCATTACTAATTACCATTTGATTGTTAAAATTTATTATTTTATTAAAATGAATAATTATTTCTTGGGAATAGGCAAATATTTATTCTTTAACACTCTATTTGTTTCACTGATATTTTACGTATTTTACTATGTTTGTTTCATTGTAAAATTTGGTAAAATTAATAAATATTTTTATTGACCATAAAATCCTTTGTAAGATTTTGTAAAACATTTTACAACAAAAAATTGGTAAAATATTTACATTTTACAAAAAAAAACATAGTAGCTTTTTCCCCGGCCCCCATCTAATGGCTAAGCCACCAGTCCTATGGACTAGGCTTCTAGTCTGGTGGATGGGAAACAATAAACACCAATTTTGGTGGTTTGTGCTTGAAAAATTATTTGTCACACCAAACACTTGAAAGTCTTTTACTAACAATGCTACTAAAAAAATTTTACATTTGAAAGATTTTACAGCACAAAAAACAAAAACAAAAGGAGTGTAAAATGGAGAATAATTATTCCTTACCAAAATGGTCATAAACTCATAATAGCTATCCCTTAATCCAAGCAAAACATCTCTCTCTCTCTCTCTCTCTCTCTCTCTCTCTCTCTCATGAACAATGATGTGAAAATATATGCTAGATGACATTTTTATTTTTTTATAAAAAGAATGGAATATTTCTTTAATACACTTTAGTTTTGTATCTAAGTATCCAAGGTTATTTTTATACTACTTTGTTTATATATACAGTAAGATGTTATCAATTTTTAATAGGGGAAATTGCACTTAACCCACATGTGGTTTGACCCCTTTTAACAGTGCCCACTCGTTGTTTAAAAGTTGTCACTTAACCCACCTGAGGTGGCCTCCGTTAGACCCCCGTCACCCACCTCTATCCTTTCCATTAGAAAATCCTCTTTACTATATAAGCCAAAATTAGAACCCAATTAGAACCCGAAAAAAAGGACTGAGCTCTCTCTCACCGTTTTAGAAATCAAATCTTCAAACCCAAATTCCATTTCATGACCCGAATCTTGTTCAATCAACACAATAATGGTTCCCTCTTGATGTATATACTACCAACAATATACATCAAATCTTGCCGTAAAAAAAAAAAAAAAAAATCAGTTTAAGTTACAAACCCAGATAGCAAGGGAAAATAAAAAGGAACCCATAAATCCACTGTGCTTAGGATATTGCTGCCTAGATTTGTTGGCTTTTGGTAGCTTTACAGCTAAGCACCTCCTATGTAGTGCGCATATATGGTTAGAATTGTGTGACTCTACCTATGGTTCTTTCAGGAAGTCAAGCACAAGATTCTTTTTCTTGTGGAGATGCTAGAGCCTTTTCTTGATCCTACTATAGCCATGTCAAAAAGCACAATAGCTTTTGGAGATCTATCTCCCTCTTTTCCTGAAAAGCAAGAAACCATTTGTGTGACTACCCTCAATGTCATCCGTACAGTAGTAAGAAAGCCAGTCATTCTTCCTTCTTTGGAATCTGAATGGAGGCATGGCTCAATTGCCCCTAGGTAATACACGCCTGTATTGTTTGTTCAATGAGTTGGCTGTGGTGTTGGATTTGCTAGATTGCTGGATTTTTTTTGCAGATTTTTTTTTTTTTTTACTTGCAAATCTGGGTTTTTTTTTTTTTTAGAGAACCCAGCAAAAGAGAAGGGGTTAGAGTTTTAGAGAGAGAAAGCCTAGATTGCTGGGGTTTTTTTTGCAGATTTTTTTTTTACTTGCAAATCTGGGTTTTTTTTTAATTTTTTTTTTAAGAGAACCTAGCAAAAGAGAAGGGGTTAGAGTTTTAGAGAGAGAAAGCCTAGATTGTTGGGGTTTTTTTTGCAGATTTTTTTTTTACTTGCAAATCTGGGGTTTTTTTTTTTAGAGAACCTAGCAAAAGAGAAGGGGTTAGAGTTTTAGAGAGAGAAAGCCTAGATTGCTGGGGGTTTTTTTTTGCAGATTTTTTTTTTTTACTTGCAAATCTGGGTTTTTTTTTTTTACTTGCAAATCTAGGTTTTTAGGGTAAAGATAGAATCTAGCAAACTCGTGGATACCATTTATTCTTAATTTTTGTGTTTTATTTTGTGACTGTTTTAGGAAGAATTAAGTAGTCAATTTTTGGATTTAGCAGTGGAAGGCTAGCGAATCTGTGGGTGTATGTTCACATGGATTTGTGGCTTTATTTTTTTTTTGCTAAACTTCAATGTCATTGCTCGAAACTAAGAACACAAAGAGCAATCCCCCTTACAAACTAACTCAAGAGAACGGGGAAGATTGCTTTTATTGAAACAAAACGATTGGAGGGAGCTTAGAGCAAATCTAGAAGCTGCATGTGCTGCAGAATTGCTGTTTCTCCTAATCCATCTAAACTTGCAAGAAACAAAACAGGAAAGTAAACTACTAATGTTGCTAACTATAGTGCTTATGTTCCAGTCAGGGACGTGTTCTGGTGATGATAGTGCATTGAAGCACACTTGAGCATCCCCTTCAATAATGATAGACATCCATTGTTCTTGAATTGCAAGGTGGACAACTGGCAGAATAGCAGCTACTTCTGCCTGAGAATAACTCATGGATTTGTGGCTTTGTTTGTGACTGTAGGTATATTGGTTTTCTTGTCATTGTAAAAGTATGTTTGGCAATTGCAGTGGGCATTGGGTAAGAACGTTAAACACATCATTCCATATACATTTCTGGGTTTTGACTGTAAAGAAGAAGAAGAAGGAGAGAAAAGAGGAGAGAGACAAAATATAATGAAAAAAACACAATTACCCTTATTTTTAACCGTGAAAAGGGAGAGATGGGTAACGGGGGTCTAACGGAGGCCACCTCAGGTGGGTTAAGTGACAAATTTCAAACCACAGGTGGACACTGTTAAAATGGGCCAAACCACAGGTGGGTAAATTGTAATTTCCCCAAAAAAAAATCAGTTTAAGTTACAAACCTAGATTGCAAAGGAAAACAAAAAGAAACCCATAAATCCACTGTGCTTAGGATATTGCTGCTAGATTTGTTGGCTTTTGGTAGCTTTACAGCTAAGCACCTCCTATGTAGTGGGCATATATGGTTAGAATTGTGTGACTCTACCTGTGGTTCTTTCAAGAAGTCAAGCACAGGATTCTTTTTCTTGTGGAGATGCTAAAGCCTTTTCTTGATCCTGCTATAGCCACGTCAAAAAGTGCAATAGCTTTTGGAGATCTATCTTCCTCTTTTCCTGAAAAGCAGGAAACCACTTGTGTGACTGCCCTCAATGTCATCCATACAGCAATAAAAAAGCCAGTCGTTATTCCTTCTTTGGAATCTGAATGGAGGCAAGGCTCAGTTGCTCCTAGGTAATGCACGCCTGTATTGTTTGTTCAATGAGTTGGCTATGGTGTTGGATTTGCTAGATTGCTGGGGTTTTTTTTTTTTTTTTTTTTTTTTTTTTTTTAGATTTTTNTTTTTTTTTTTTTTTTTTTTAGAGAACCCAGCAAAAGAGAAGGGGTTAGAGTTTTAGAGAGAGAAAGCCTAGGGTAAAGATAGAATCCAGCAAACTCGTGGATACCATTTATTCTTAATTTTTGTATTTTATTTTGTGATTGTTTTAGGAAGAATTAAGTAGTCAATTTTTGGATTTAGCCGTGGAAGGCTAACGAATCTATGGGTGTATGTTCACATGGATTTGTGGCTTTGTTTGTGACTGTAGGTGTATTTGTTTTCTTGTCATTGTAAAGGTATGTTTGGCAATTGCAGTGGGCATTGGGTAACAATGTTAAACGCATCATTCCATATACATTTCTGGGTTTTGACTGTGAAGAAGAAGAAGAAGAAGAAGAAGAAGAAGAAGGAGAGAAAAGAGGACATAAAATATAATGAAAAAGACACATTTACCCCTATTTTTAACAATGAAAAGAGAGAGGTGAGTAACAGAAGTCTAACGGAGGTCACCTCAAGTGGGTTAAGTGATAACTTTTAAACCACAGGTAGGCACTGTTAAAATAGGCCAAACCACAGGTGGGTAAAGTGAAATTTCCTGTTTTTAATATTTATGAAGATTTTATTTTGGAGAAAAAAATTAATTATATAGTTTTTAAAATGGTATTTTAAAGAAATTGATTAAAATATGATGTCATTCTATCATCTTCTCATAGCGGAGCACTAAATAAATGAATAAGAATATTTATTCCATTTCAACTTCTTGTATTCTTTGTAATATTGATTTCTTATTACAGGTACCAAACGATACCCTAAATACTAGCAGGCTAGCAGCAAATAGTTAAATATGCCTTCATAAGTTTCTCATGAAAAGAATGCTGCTACTAGATTGGTACTTAGTTTTGTGAATAGATGCAGCCATTCAGGAATCAAATGACAACCTTTTTTGAGTAGAGCCATATTGAAAACTACTGTAAAAAGTCCAACAAAAATGAATATATTTTTGCACAAGAGGGAGGGATGCTTAATGTTAGAATATAGATGTCATATATTTATTATTTACACAACCAAAGTAAATGTCTTTTAATAACTACTATAATTATTAAATAATTCCTATTTAGAATAAAATAAAAAAGAGAAAAAAATTAAATTTTTGCTTGCATTATATGGATTACCAAATAATTAGTTCTTCATAAATGCTGCCATTATTACAATATGTATATATATATATAATATGACAAAGTTTAGATACAAAATTAGTTTTAGGCTTAGGTTACAACCTTCCTCAATATCTTTTTATTAGGGGTGAATTTTGACAAATCATAGTGATACCATAATGGGGATAGAAGTGCACAATAGATTAAGATATTTAAAGTAAAATACTTGGAAGGCGCTAGTCAGAGGTCTTAGAAAAATATCAGTAATAGGGCCAAATTGTTTCCACCAACAAATGAACCACAAAGGAAGCTGAGAATTGAAATCTTTAACAAACTTAACAAACTAGGAGTGGATCAGAGTAGCATCTTGGTGTAGCATGAACTTGAACCGTGCATGAATATAATCATGGTATGAATATGGAATAGTTGAACCAAGTAAAGGTTTTGTAGAAGCAGGATGGAGTCCTTATTTTTCTTCAGTAACAATTTAAATTTTTGCCATTGTGTTCGGGTATCCAGTGGAAGTTCAGGAGAAAATAATTTGTAGCAAGTTTAAGACGGTCTTTGATCATAGCTCTGTTGGGTTCTATGGAAAATAGGTTTTGGAAGTATTGTTTTTTAATATATTGAGAAGCATTGGAGTTTTTGGAGAAAGTGGCTTTAACATGTTGGTTGGCAAGGACCATAGCATATGGATCATAAGAGGATGCTAACACAGTGGAGTAGTTTGGTCTAGGGATAGTACCTATGGTAGTAAAACGGTTAGCAATGTCAATAAGGGAAGTAGGTTCTTGTTTAACAAGTTGTTTAGTAGTATCTGTAGCAGTGTGTCTATCTTTGGACCTTCTACTTGCCATTGTGGCATTGAAGGAATTCGCAGGTAAGAAATTCAAGGATAGCATTTGGAGAACCTTTAATATATTCAATATCAAAAAAAAAAAAATTTAAAATATCTTGCCATCAGGCAAATATGTTTTGAAGCAATATTTTCAACATCTTTTTCTATAACATATTTAGCACTTTTGCAATCAATGCCTAACAAAAACTTTTGATTTAGTAAATCACTTTGATATTTGGAGATGCATAGCACCACATATATATATATTTTTTTAATAGTACTATAATATATTTGTGCAGTATTCTAGACTCCTGAATGGAAATGAACAATTTGTTCGGATGTGTCTGGTGAAACAAGTTGTTTTAGAATGCCTCCATAACTAATGTTAGAGGCATCAATTTCAACAATTTTGAAAGCATTAATAGTAGGGATACCAAGACAAGGCAAAGTTTTAACATGAGACTTGATTTGTTTAACAAGAGACGTATGAGTATCAGACTAGGGAGGTGGATTATTCTGTAATCAATCAAAGAGAGGTTTACATTATTTCCTCAAGTCCTTATCAAACTCAGCAATGTAGTTCAAAGACCCAAGGAATCTTTGTAATTGCGTTTTATAAATAATGACATTAGAAAATATATCAATAAACTGAATGGCTCTGTCAATGGGACGAATTTGTCCTTCAGAAATTTCATAGCCAAGGAAATAAACTTTTGTTTGAAATAATTTGATTTTCTTTGCAGAGACAACAAGACCATTATGTTTGATGATAACAAGAAATGTATATAAAGTTTCCAAAATGGATTTGGAATAGACAAGGACATCATCAATGTAAACAATGGTGAAATGACTGAAGGAATTAAAGATATCATTTATAATATTTTGGAATTCACTAGGGGCATTCTTAAGGCCAAAAAGGCATAACATTCCACTCATAATGTCCAAAGGGAGTGGTGAAAGCAGTCTTGTACTTATCAGTTTCACATATTTGGACTTGCCAAAACCCAGATTTCATATTGAATTTAGAGAATATGACAACATCACTTAACCTATGTACTAGGTCATTCTTATTAGGGGTAGGATACCTAATCCATTCTAAAACTTTGTTCAAAGGTTTGTAATTGAGACGAGGAGTCCCTCTTTCAATTTCAACATTTTTTTGAACATAGAAGGCAGCACAAGACTTGGGGGATTTGCTATTCCTAATTAGTTTTTTAGCAAGCAAATCATGAACTTCCTTTTTCCAAAATTCAATAGTTTCAGCGTTCATTTGAATGGGACGAGCTTTAGTAGGAATGTTTTTTCATTAAAATCTTTAACATAAGGTAAATTAATAATATGCTTTTTCCTGTGCCAAAAAGCTGGTTGGGAATATCAGAACAAACATCATTAATCAATACCTTATGAAAATTATCAATTTTGGATTGTAATAATTTATTGGAAAGTTGTTCAGCAATCTTTTTATATCTAACTTGGTTTAAAGAATCATCAGTATCAATTTCAAATTATATATATATATATATATATAAAAGCCCACTGCTCACTTAGTCTAATACCTAAATAAAAAATAAAAATGATGTACATCTAGATTGACAAAATTCTTCTAAAAAAATTTGACAAAGAATTACAATATGAAATCTGATTTTAATATTTCTAACTACTGTAATATCCAAAGCATTGAATTGTCGTTTAGCATCAAAATAGCACACCAATTATACGTATAAGATAACTTCTGAATTCTGATTACAGCTTAGAATGCATACTTAAAGAGTCGAAGTACAACAAATTCCAGACTTAACCACCTACAGACTCTGCTACAAAATCTCTCAAAAAATAAATTTATAACACATGCAGCCTAATTGTAGAACAAATAACAATCACTTTCATCTTTTAGTCATAGCATATTGAATTCTAATATCATTAATGAAAGATAGATAACTAAAGCTAATTTGGCCAGACAAATGTTCCAATGGCAAATGACCTCTTTGCATCAAGAGCTCCCTTAACAGCAAGTCCATATTCTTTGAGAACCATGTCCAACTTCCAGTCCTCCATCTTTTCATAATCTTCCTTTGTGTACCTTGGGTAATGAAGAGGCATTTCAAACCCATTTGCAGAGTCTTCCTTGCTAACTATAATCTTGGCAATCCCTTCTTCCTTCAAGTCTTTTGATTGAGTCTGCCCTTCATCTGAGCTTGCTGATATGTGGTTGCACTGCATGCTACCATTGTCCACAAGCCCCAATACTTGTGTAAATGCATAGTTTATAAACCATTTCAAAGAAGTCATCCCTAAGGTCAAAAAAGAGATTAAAAATTAATCAAAATAACTCAATGAGTTTTTAAGAGGAAAGTTTACATAACAAGCTAGAGAAACCTACTGCTAGCATGAATATATATATAGGTGACTAATCAAGAACATGGTCTACAAACTACAATAGATGTATCAATTATGTGAAGGCCTTGAAAAAAATATCTTTGTTGCAACTTGCAAGAGGTATCCTTACCATGGAGGCAAGCTCAAGCCGTTGTCATATTAATTGCAGTAGTTGCTAGTCGCTTTTGATCTTTGAAATCACAACCACATATTGAGGCTAACAAAATACTAGGATATTTTAGCTATTGAGATGGTTTTCAAATATAGTTGCTTCTAGAGGCTTCACATTATGGATTTTGAAGGTATTAAAAAATACAGGTGCTGGTATGAGCATGCTATTTAAGTGATGTGATAGAGGAAATATTGAAGCCTAGAATGGATGGTTCTTTAAGATGCGCCAATCAAAAAGTTATTATGATTTCTAGTGAGGAAATTTTGATAAATAAAGAAGTGATAATTGTGGGAGAAAGAACTAGAGTACATTACTAGAAAACCATAGGTGGATTTCTTATTTAGGCATTGTTGATAGATTTTGATTGCGAAATGATATACCTCATGTCTTTTCAATTATTAAATGAAAGTTATAGTAGCTTTGTTTGTGGAACGATTGATAAGAAAATTCTCAGTAAAGTGCATAATAATAAATTCTGAATAGTTTTTTATCAATTTAGAATTCTAATTTGTAAAATTCAAAATTAGAGTTATTTCTTTCATATAGTTGCAGTGGAGATGTTAAAGTGTTGGGCTAAAACATAGCTTTTGATTTTTGAAATTTGGTTCAGGTTCTTTTCCATTCTCAAATCTAAAAGTTAAAATTCATGTTGAAGAAAAAAAAATTTTGAAATTAGAACCGACTTTATGTAGGGTCCCAAAATATTTGCTTTTTTATCAGTGAAAAACTACAGAAATTCATGTAAAACAATTGCAAACAAATCATGCTTTTAACTCTAACCCAGATTCAATCCTAAAAATCAAATAGCATCAAGAATTAAAGGGCATCATTGAAAAGCAAAAAGAATTTAAAAAAAAAAATCGAAAGTCATACCTGTGTCCATGTAATGTAGAAGTTCCATATTTATTTTTTCTTGTGATTGATGTTGTTAAATCACTCTTGACACAAGGATGTCAAGAGTGATTTGAGAGGTTAGTGAGATCCTGAGAATTAAGCACCTAAAATACAATACACCCTTTTATTATAGTTCTACAAATAAGGAATTCAATTTAAAAAAAAAAAAAAAAAAAAAAAAAAAAAAAAACCTAGCTTGGGGGTAAAGAAATCGAATATTCTATATAGAGAGACATTAACTGTCCGAAAACCCAGCAGCAAGTAATTGAAGTCGGTGGAAACAAGAAAAGCCCAGAACCAAACAAAAACAAACAGTGAAATTCTAAATTCGAAAATTCTACTCTCAACTAGAACAATCTAAAACCGACTTCCAAACGCACCTCCTCAAAACCCTCCAAAACCCCCAGATTCCCAAACACCCCCCATTCTCTCTCTCTCTGAGCCAAAAACCCTAGCTGAACCCTCGAAACCCCCAAATTCGAAACCCTAGGAAATTTCAACCAATGTCGTCGGCGTTGATTCTCAGATCCCGCCTGGCCTCCTCGTTGTCGAAACGGTACATTCGCCTTCTCAGCTCCCGACGTCGTTTCGGGGGCTCCCAAGGAGCCGTGGCGCCTTCTTCTGCTTCCGTTGCTCTGCTACTTCACGGCTTCTTCTAGTGCTGGGAATGGTGGTGAAGGTGCTGGTGCTGGTGCTGTTGCTGATCAAGCTCCTGTGAGTCTTCGAGCAACAGTAAAGGTTGGAGGTTTCTCAAGTACGGTCTCATCGGAGCTCTCACCGGCGCCACCGCCACCGCCGGCTACGCCTCCTACGGTTCGGTTTTTTTTTTTGGATTTACGGTGTCGTTTTAGTGTCTTCTAAGTTTTCGTTTTTGTTTGTTACTATTGTTAGAAAATGGTTAATTAAGTGGTAAATTAGATTTAGTGCTAAGGTGTTGTTTGTAGTGTTGGATGAAAAGAATTGAGAAAAATGGTTATTTGATAATGGGGTGTGGTTTTGATGCCCAAAAGGATTGTTTGGTTGGGCCTTTTTTTTTTTTTTTTTTTGGGAAGTAAAGGTTTTTGCTTTGCCTTGTCTCTGGGTTTTCTTTATTCTTTTATTTTATTCTGATTTAGAGAAATGCTTAAGTTGAAAAATGATTAATTAAAGAATGGAGGAGTTGTTTTAGTCCCAAAATGGTTGTTTGGTTTGTGTTTTGTTAATTTTAGAAGTAAAGATTTTGGTTATGGTTTTGGTTTGGGGAGTTAGGAATGCTAATAATGTAGTGGGTTTTTTATTTATTTATTTTTTAATTAATATATATATATATATATTAATGAGAGGTGATTTGGGTTTTGAATGAAAAAGAGCATGAAATGATGATTAAATAATGGGGTTGTCATTTGGATCCCAAAAGGGTTGTTTGTTTGTTTTTGTTGCTTTTGGAAATAAAGATTTTTCTTTGGTTTTGGGTTAAAGAGCTAGGAAGTGCTTCAAGGATGCTGAAAGTACAGAGTCCCAGTTATTAGAGAGTTTACTAGTTTTTGTTTGATTGGTCTCGCACATGGGTGTTCACTAATAGTACCTTAGTTGTGGAATTCATAGATGTAGCTTTTTGCACAATTTTCCTTTTTTTTTTTTGTTGTGATTATTTAGATTTCATTGTGTCCATCGTACATGAAGTAGTTTTTTTTTTTTTTAAATAAAGCGATTATTACTTATCAAAAAAAGCTGGTAAATGCTAAATATGTACTGGGGTCCATTCATTTGTTGATGAATGAGATAATGAGAAGTATGAAATTTTTGGGTTTATTCCGCAGCATACACTACGGATGAAATAGACGAGAAGACAAAGGCATTACGGGCATCAGCAAATTTGTCCATCACAGAGGATGCGCCTGCTGTTGAAGTAAGTATCTCATGAGTGCTTTGTCCCTTAAAATTGGGTAGCTTCACCATTTACCTATCAAAAAAAAACAAAGAGAAAGGAAAATTGGGTAGCTTCACCATTTGCCTGTTGGTGTGTTCGTTTGGATGCCTGTGCTTATGAGGTTGTTGGGTTCTAGTGTTTACAATTTTACGTGAGATATCAGAGAGTGAAATTTTGTCATCATCTTTTTATTGTGCAGAAATTTCAAAATTTGCTTTACTCTGCTGCAATGACAGGTAGGGTCCCTGAACTACTTTTCAGTTTGTGTTACTTTCAGATTATTACTTCTTCTCCTTGTGTTATGTTTATGTACTCCTCTAGCTGAGGTTTATGTTCTTCTCTGTTATGTTGTCTGTCACTGGATGAGTTAGTTTTCAAATCATGCTGCCAGGAATGTGTTTCTTGATTTATTTGTTCCCTCTCTCTCTCTCTCTCTCTGTCATTTTGATTTTGAGGGTATAAGTCAATTTAGTGCTCTTTGATTCTCTCTTAATAGATTATATTTAATCATTTTATATTATTATTCAAAATTTAATGGTAATATTTTAGGATGGATGCACTTATACATATATAAGCTTAAGATATATTTAGAACAACAAGGCATAAAGATTCTGTGTAGATGATCACAGCTGTCAATAGTCAACTTTTCTTAGCAGTGGCAGAAGCAGCAACAGCAGGAATGCTAGTTTCCTTGTAGGTTTTTGTCATTTGCTATGCTGCGAGATATACTTCATTTGCATGTAGTAGCTTAGCTGGTTGTCTGGGTATGCTTTGCTACCATTGTATCCATAGCAAATGTCAGCCTGTTGAAACTTTATCAAGTGAATCGGTTACACTTCTTTCTCACATTAGAGGAGTCTATTTTCTGTGAAAAGACAAGATTTTTGTGTGGATATTTAACATTTTAGTGGGATTGGAAACTTATTTCTTTTTTTTTTTTGGTTTTAAAGCTATGAAGCAAATCAGTAAACATCATGTTGACAACAATGATGTTACAGAAAGAGTATATTCAGCATGTTGTAGGCACCATTTCATTGTGAGTATAGCTCCCACCCCAAAAAAAAGAGAGAGAGAGAGGAAAATCCTATGAGCTGGATACATTATATCAATAATAATTAGGGGCCTAATCCTGATTAGCTTGTTCTTTGTCTACTTTAATAGCAAGTTAAGAATCCATATGGAACGAATTGAAGTAAATATCATGTGCTGTATGCCCATTCCTACATTGTGAAACTTGATAGAGTTAAGTTGGCACCTTTCACTAGTTGATTTTGAGACTGCAGGACATGAATGAAGACTATTTTGATTGATTTTGAATGCCAAATCTGTCTGATTATAGCTTATGTTTGTATCTGATTGATTCCTTTTATCTCTAACATCTCAGTGCCTGCTAAAGCAATTGAACTTTACCTGGACCTGAGGAGGCTAGTTGAAGAGCAAGTACAGGTTTGTGCCTGGTTTTCATATGTGACTTTGGTCTTGCACATCTTATTCTCATTCTTTTTGTCTCCTTTCTTATTATTAACCACAAATTCTTCATGCTCCATTACAGGGTTTTTCAGAACCATGTGCAGAAAAGCTTCTTCCTGATTTGCATCCCGCAGAGCAACATGTTTTTACTCTTGTTCTAGATCTACAAGAGACCCTAATTCATTATGATTGGACGGTGAGGCCAGTAACCTTTTTATTTTTTAAATTTTTTTATTAAAAAAAATGGAAGCTCTTCAAGAAACCATTAAGATGGGTTAGCAGTATCTTAAAATTATTTGATAGTTTTAGTTACTCTGAATGCAATATAATGATTCATGGGTATTTTTTTTTTTTTTTTTATGCCATACCTCTTTGTATTATATGAAGTGCCTCAACTCTTAAAATCCTTCTCATACTCAATTATGTATAAAAGATTTGTTTGTTAAGTTGCTTAATGCTTATAAGAATTTTATCTTTGTGGTATGTAAAGCGAGAGAAAGGCTGGCAAACTTTCAAAAGACCCGGAGTTGATGCTTTCTTGGAACATCTGGCTCAGTTCTATGAAATTGTTGTGTATTCTGATGAGCAGAGTATGGTAATCTGATTATTCATTCCCTATTGTTGGTCATTACTCTGCTCTTTTGTTATTAATTATTACCATTATTTCTTCTCAAAATATAATTATTTATCTTGCTTTCTATGGGTATGTGCAGTTTGTAGACCCTGTTGTTGAAAGGCTGGATCCCAAGCATTGCATACGATATAGGCTATCTAGGGCTGCTACTAAGTACCAGAATGGGAAGCATTACAGAGTATGGCATTTTCAGCTTTTTGCCTATTTCCTCTTATTTGAAATTATTTGTTTGGAATTTTCAGCTTTTTTCCTATTTCCTCTTATTTTTATACTAAGTTTTTTTCTTTTTCCTTTTTTTTGGGTTTTTTTTTTTTTTTTTTTTTTTTTTTTGAGAGGAGGGAGTTGGGTTGAACCTGGGACACATAGACTGGGTTTGTGGGTAGGTGCCAATTGAGCTACAAGCCTATTGGCTCTTTTTTCCTTTTTATTTGTTGCATTGGAAGTGAAAACTTCCTCTCAACATGTATTCATGGTTAGCCATGAGATACCATATATCACTTAAACAAATTGTAACTGATGAAAAATGAGTAATTCATAGCTTGTTAGTTGTATATTGTCATCAATACAGTTTCTGATGTTGAAATTTTGACTTGATAATGCCTGGTGCTGGGCCTGGGTTTTGCCATGCATATGATATAACCTGGCGAAAGGGGCCTCTGCCGTTTCAATTGGCTGCAACCTTAATAACTTAATTATGAGCCAAATTGGATTTCCATGTAATCAAATTTCTGCCCTTGATTTATCTCAACCATTTTGCTTAACCACATGACCACGTCATTTCTTTGAACTTTAAATTTGGATCTCTCTGTATTTCTAGAGTTGCCTATTGCTGCCATGTGGATGGCAGAGTTGAATATTAGGGGTCTGTTTGGAATCTGTTTATTTTGCTAAAATTGAAAACTTTTTGCAGAAAGTATTGTAGATAAAAGTAAAAGTTAGCTGAAATAGTATAGTAGGACCTATGAATAGTATTAAAAAGTACAATGGGGCCTATGAATAGTTGTAAAAATAAGCTGAATAGTAAAATAAGCTGACTTTTTAATTAGGAGCCAAATGCACACTAGATTTAACATGTAGTTGGGTGGCTTGAACTCTCAAATTCGCATATTGTGTTACTATGGAGGTCCTCAAATGTTAATAGATCATTAATTATCACTTCAAATTCCATTTGTCGTAATCTATCAGTACTAGACATAAAAGTATAGTTGCAAACACAGGTGATTTACAAGTCCTAGAAAATGCTTTTAGTTATATGGGTCCTTACAGCTGCAGATGTAGATTTATGCCAGCTGCTTGTAGTTGGCCTTGGTAAGACAGTTATATACATGTGCGGACCTTTTGAAGCTTAGACTTGTGATGATTTTTTGAGTGATAGCTGTATATAGGTTGGAGGTCAAGATTTCATCTATGAAAGAAGGTGAATTGGGGTTAAGTTTTATCTTAGGGTCTGTTTGAAATTCACTTATTTTGCTAAAACTGAAAATTTTTTGCTGAAAATATTGTAGATAAAGCTTGAAACTAAAACTTTTTGCTGAAAATACTATAAACAAAGATAAAGGGTAGTTGAAATAGTACAGTGGGATCCATGAATAGTAGCAAAAATAAGCTAAATAGTAAAATAAGCTAGCTTTATAATCTGTTTCCAAACGCAACTTTAGGATCCGTTTGGGAACAACTTATTTAGTTAAAATTAAAAACTTTTTACTGAAAGTATTATAAATAAAGATAAAGGGTAGCTGGAATAGTACAGCGGGACTTATGAATAGTACCAATAATGCAGTGAGACTCATGAATAGTAGAAAAAATAAACTAAATAGTAAAATAAGCTGGTTTTATAATCTGTTCCCAAACGCAACTTTAGGGTCCTTTTGGGAACAACTTATTTAGTTAAAACTGAAAACTTTTTGCTAAAATTACTGTAGATAAAGCTAAAACTTAGCTGAAATAGTACAGTGGGACTCATAAATAATACCAAAAGTGCAAAGGAGCCCATGAATAGTAGCAAAAATAAGCTAAATAGTAAAAGAAGTTGCCTAATATAAATTTATCACAAACGCAACCTTAGTTTTTTCTAAGAAAGCAAAATGACTGCAAAAATTGAATATAACATTCATATGGAATTAATTAATAACTAATCCATTGTGTATATTATACTTATAGAGAATCACATTAAGCAGTGAATCAATATTCATTCTGATGCTAGACCAGATAGAGAAATGCAGATAATAAGATGTAATTGCTCTTGGTAGGATCTTTCAAAACTTAACAGAAATCCTGCGAAGATTCTGTATTTGAGTGGCCATGCACTGGAAGGTTGCCTTCAACATGAGAACTGTGTTCCTATTAAGCCATGGAAGAAGAATGATGCAGATGATACAGCTCTTTTGGACTTTATACCATTTCTTGAATGTAAGCATTCTTCAATTTCTGTAATTATAATATATAATGAGACACTCTTATAGTGATTTTTATTATCATGTTTTTTGAATAAACCACTGACCTTGTGGAAATGCATCACCACCTCGTTGGTTTTTGTGCAGTTGTTGCCCGTACTAGTCCATCTGATATCAGACAAGTACTGGCATCATATCAAGGGTGTGAGATCCCATCAGAATTTATTAGGCGTTCTAAAGACTATCAGAGGTGAAAAGTTATCCTTTTTTTTTGGGGGGGGGTGAGGGGGTCAGAGAATTTTTTAACTTGATCTGATGATAAAAGTTATCTGATTTTCACTTATGATGCAAATGACATGTTAATGGTCATATGCAGGCGAATGCAAGAACAGAAACAGCAGGGTCGTTTCTGGAAACGTTGAGGCCAGGATAATGTAAAGACAGGTGAAGGAGAAACTGTAGGACTGGATTCCAGTTTGGGGTAAGAAGAAAAGTATAAGGCACTGTTATTGAAGGTATCAAGCAAATTTTCTTGCAAACCAAAGCCATTTCAGCCAATGATTTTGAACTGCATCACATAAATTCTGACTAGAGAGTATGTATTTTTTTGTTCACAGTAGTTGACCTCACATTTTTTGCATCTATATTCCTTTTCCTTTTGGGGAAACAGAATTTTGGCTTACAGCAATTGAAGTTTCTACTTGCTCATATGGTTATCCTGCAGAAGAGAAGGGTTGTAATTTGGTTGCATGAAAAACGTGGTTTCTATTTACGATGCCTGCCAGCAACAAGGATACCCCAAACATATTTTTTACAGAAATCAACATTGTTTGATGAATTTTACCTATTTGGTATGCTTATTATTTTTGTTTGACTGGAAACCAAGAGATGATCATAATGAGCACCACTTCTATAGGTCATATGAAATATGAGTGCCAACTATATATTGATTTAATGTAATTATTTACTGGATTGGAGCCAAGATATGATCATAATGAGCACCAACTTTATAGGTCATATGAATAATGAGCTCTAACTTTGTAGGCCATGATTGAAACCCTTTTTTTGATGCCCAATTGAGTCTTCAATCCCACTAATTATCATATGCATGGTGGACTTCATGTTGGGAGAGGCTTGTTGCATTTATCGGTAATAGGAGATACTGTCTACACAATATGAGAGGAAGGATGCATATGCTGGAGGAATAAAATATCTTCTCACTCACTCCATGCTGCCATATTGGTTTAGGTTCTCTTTCTTTCCGGTTAAGCCACTCTTTCTCCACATGTTAAAGGCTAATAGTCACTGTCCGAGATGACCTGATATGTTACACTACATGTCTCTTTGGACCAACCAAACCCAGCTTTGGGTCAAAGTTATTGGACGTGGGTTCCATATTGGAATACTTTGTACCTATCAAAAAATGTATGGGGGCTTGATTTGATGAATTTTCCAACAAATTCCTAGTAGTTTTTTACGAGCCTGACATGCTGCATGTGAATATTTGAATTTCCGATGCCAAAACAATGACATCATTAACAACAAAATGGTCCCAAAACTATAGGGTCGGTTATGAATCTTTTTACAAACTAGTCGAAATCTTTTACATGTGCTAAATAAATATTAAAAAAAAAAAGAGGTTATTTATACTCTGCGAACGTATGGATTGAATTCGATTCGTCTAATTTGATTTGAAAAAGTTATACTTTGCCAACAAATGAGGTTGTTATTTAGCTTTTGAGTCAAATTTTCCAAAAAAAACGTGTTCCATATGAACATTCTTTTAATGATCTAGTGTTAACTTTTATTAAAGAATTAAAATTCATGCGGGTGTAAAAGTACAACTTTTTGGAAGAAACCGAATTTGTTCCTACCCCTAATAAGTGGTTGCAATGAAATTAATAATTATGTAGCGTTGCAGACATGTTAACGTTGGGACATTGACTAGCTTTGTATCCGGTCTAGTTGTAATTAGAGCACTAATTGCTTCTTTAGCTGCGTCTTGAACTGGGAATCAGTCACTCATGTTAACCAGCCTGACCCACCTGTCTATTCAACGAGAATGCAAATAGTTGAAATCACTAGTCACACGGGTCAATAGCATGCCGTGCACTCTCAGTTAATGCTTGTTTCGGTAAAATAGAGTTAGTAAGAAATTAAATTAATTAATTAATCAATATTCAATATAAAAATAGAGATTTCATGCAGGGAAGCACATTCTATGTGGCGCACTCGATAAAAAGAATTAAAATACTCTTAAATTACATTAGAGATAAAAACAAATTTAAATACAACTTTTTATTACATTTTTTATTCAATATTTTAAGATTACTATTCGTTTCAATTGAATCAATGTTTCAAGACTTTTCCTCTTTCTCACACATAAAAAATTCTTTGCATTTCCATTCACTATTTTCACTTTTACTCCTTTATATATGCCCACAGCTTTTAATGTTATCCCATCTCAAATACACTTAGACCAAAAACAATGTCATTTATCTTTAATCTTTCAATGACACTTATGTAACTTCAACATTGCAATATTATTTGATCTTAACTCGTATGAGCAGGCTATGCTTAAGGAAGGAAGCTTGCGTTTTTTATTCAGTGATGGTAACTTACAGTTTTGATGTTGCAGTTGAACATAGTGGATTTTGTAAAGGTTATAATTTACTTGAGTTTTTGGGATTTTGGTTTGAGAAAGTTATAAATGCATTTTGTTTTAAATCTAAAGAAAAATAAAATGAAATATTGAAAATAATTATTTAAGAAGTTTTTTTTTTTTATGTATTTATTTTTATTTATTTTATATTTGGTGTTAGAACTTAGAACTCATAATTTGTAGATTTCTTTGTATTTTTTTTTTTTTTGTAGATTTTTTTGTATTTTTTTTTTTTTTACTACTATTTTGTGTGGTATGAGTCATAGTGATAAATGCTTTAAAAAAAAAAAAAAGGATTTTGAAGTCCAACTAAAGACAATTAAATTTTGATAAATGGATGGGTTTTTAGTTAATTTCTCTTTGTTTTTTCACATTCTCTTTATATTGATACTTACAAATAATTTCCTTAATTTCATTGAGATAATGAATTGGGTACTTGCAATTGAGGTCTCCATATTTGGTTGTGAGAATAGAGTGGTTGGGGAAATGTTTGGGAGGTTGCTTAAATTTATGTAATTTTAGGATATAAAAGTATTTTATACTTTAAATTTTTATTTATACGTTTCAAAATTATTTAATTAGTTTAAAAAATAAAATCTACTTTTAACAATAAATATTATATATAAAATATTCTTATGGTGTTATACAATTTTTTTAATAAAATATGAATTAAGAAAAAATAAAGTTTCAAAGTATTCAACAATATTGTGGGCAAACATAAATATTATACAATAAAATAAGTATTATATGTAGGTCTTAATATATATATATATATATAAATGATGTCAAATGAAATTGTAAAGTAGTCCACGTATTGCGCGGGACATCATCTAGCTTTAAGCTAATTTTTGGCCAACTCTACTTTACTCCTCTCTACTCCCACTCAAGCTCCTCCCCTCAATCAAAAGAAGCCATAACTATTCCATTAAGTAGATCTATTTTGTGAATTTTTTTTTTTAATCCCAAAATTTGGGTCATTTTGGAAAATTTAATGGGTGTAGTATTAATAGATTTTCTACCATTTTTTTTTTTGGGTGGGTTTTAGCATCGAATAAGAGATCAGGATTTCAGCGCCGTCTTCAATAAAACCAATTAGGGTCTTGGCTCAATAATAATAAGCAATTATCAAAGGGTAGACATCATAGGCAAAATTTAATATCATCATAGTTTTTGTTAAAAATGTAAATTAGCATTTTTGTATATCAATAGTTTTCACTATAATTAATGGAAACGAAGATAAGTTGCCCCATGTATCTGGTCTAGTACCCCTTTTGTGGACCAATTTACGATATATAAGGACAAAGTCAAATAATTATAATTTAACACACTCCACTTTGCTCAAAATGTAAGTCTCTTTGGAGAGCCATATAATTGACTATAAATTTAGTTTAAGGAGTATTAATACAACTTGACCAAATTTGAAAGATGTTGGTACATTTTACCCAATATATTTTTTTTTTTGGGTGGGTTTTAGCATTGAATAAGAGATCAGGATTTCAGCGCCGTCTTCAATAAAACTAATTGGGGTCTTGGCTCAATAATAATAAGCAATTATCAAAGGGTAGACATCATAGGCAAAATTTAATATCATCATAGTTTTTGTTAAAAATGTAAATTAGCATTTGTGTATATCAATAGTTTTTACTATAATTAATGGAAACGAAGATAAGTTGCCCCATGTATCTGGTCTAGTACCCCTTTTGTGGACCAATTTACGATATATAAGGACAAAGTCAAATAATTATAATTTAACACACTCCACTTTGCTCAAAATGTAAGTCTCTTTGGAAAGCCATATAATTGACTATAAATTTAGTTTAAGGAGTATTAATACAACTTGACCAAATTTGAAAGATGTTGGTACATTTTACCCAATATATGTACATATACGTAATGAGCATAAAAGAAAATTATTATTTTTTAATCATAATTTAAGATTCATGTTTATTGTTAAGTAGATGGTGATGTTTCGAAATATGTTTTAACAAGAAAATAAGTTTAAATTCATTTGTCAGCAAATATTAAGTGTAAATTGATACTTATATCATTTTTTCTCGAGAAAAAAGTTTTAGGTTCATCGGAATGTAAGTTGAATTTCATTTGTTAAAGTATTCAAGCAGTTGATTTGTTGTTTGAAATCTATAATTATTATCCTTTTATATAATGAAAAATAAAAATGCAAAAATGAAGAAGTGAATTTATTTTAGTGTACTCCTCAAAATTCCTAGAGCATTTTGAAAGCTTTGGCGTGGGTGGAGTTCTTAGTCTTGTGCTGCTAGCACAAGTTTACTTTGAATTATTTAATGTCAGTGACAAGAACTCTGTCTCTTAAAGAAGGTTCTTGGTGAATTCAATCCATCTTTTAGTTATAGGTTTTTGAAAGTTAATTAACTTGTGAAACTTTTCGTCTCTTAAAAAGAAGCTTCATGATCCTAAGCCGGTAAGACAAATTTTGTTGTCTTAATCGGTTGTTGCGATGGCTGCTGCAATTTTCGTTGTCATGATCCTCTGTATTAAAGTATATTTATGAGTGGTAAAGTCATAGCAAGTTTTTTGTCTCAAAAAAAAAGTCATAGCAAGTTTTATAGTTACAATTAAAAATTTAAAATGATGTTGCATATTGATAGCGTAGATAACTACTATTCATAAAAAATTTATAAATCTTTATGGTTTTTTATTGTTTTTATAAGGTTTTTGTTCAAGATGCAAATTAGCATTTTTATACATCAATTATTTTACTATATATAAATGGGAACACAGATTGTCCCATATATTTGGTTTCAAACCCTTTTGGCAACCAAAATGTTAAAGGCAGGGGAAATTCAACCAACCATAATTTAGCAAACTCAACTTTGCTCAATTGTAAACTTCTTCGCAGAGTCATACAATTTGTACCTAATTAGTTTAGGGGGTGTTAATGCACTTAGACAAAATTTTAAAGGTGTTGGTGCATTTTATACCATATAGATACACACATGAAATGAGCATAGAAAATGTTAATTGTTATCAAATGTTTAAGATGCATGTGTTGTATTAAGTACATGTTTATGTTAAGAAATATGTTTTAATTGGAAATAATAAGTTGAAATTCATTTCTTAAAAAAAATTCAGTGTGAATTAATACTTCTATTGTTTAATATATTTTTTAAAAAATGTTTAAAATTCATTGGAAAATAAGTTGAATTTCATTTGTCAAATAGTCAAGCGATTAGTTTGTTATTTAAAATTCAAGTGATTGGTTTGTTGTTTAAAATCTATAATTATTATCCTTTTATGTAATAAAAAGAAAGAAAGGCAATATTGGCTTAATACAAAAGAAATTTTGTCTTGTTTTGCATCTATACTGGTTCCAATGTCAAATCTTGGCTAAGCTTATATGTGTATTTATTCTGTAATTTTCAGTCCTATAATGTCATTACCCCTATAATTCAAATAATTTTCATATATTTATTGCAAAGAACTATGATCGCGTGAACTTGAAGAAGAATAAAAAAAAATAAAAGAAAAAGAATTGTTTCCTAAATTTTCAAGACAGGAAAATTTATACCATTATTTATTCCTGTCAAATACAACCATGTACTATATGATATGAAGAAGTGGATTTATCTTAGAGTACTTCCCAAAAATCCTAGAGCATTTTGAAAATAGAGATAGTTCAAGTAGTCCACCAAATGCACCCCACAAAGCACAAAGACCTTCAGTGCTTAATGTTATTTCCTATCTTTTTTATAAACATTTTTGGAATATTGTAGTTCTGAACTCAACAACATAATGCGTGTCTTCTTCTTCTCCTTCTTCTTTTTAACTATTGGTCAGTTCACAAATCCTCATGAAATGTTGTTTATAAAATATTAGGAAAAATGCCCATACATCCCCTAAACTTTTAAGTACTAGCCAAAACACCCCCTGAACTTTTTTATTGGCCAATTTACTCCATAAACTTTACATACCAGCCAAATCAATACCTCAGTTAGTCTATCGTTAAAAATCTAATGGAATGGTCACATGTGTCTCACGTGAGATTTAAAAAACAAACTCAATCCCAGTTTGAAACCTGATGGAAAGAAAGACACAAAGGAACCAGAGCCACCTCAGCACGACGCCCCATCGTCTCACCGCCCGTGTCTTGACAATGCTTGGTGGTGCTGGTTCATCCTATCTAAATAGCAGAGACCCACAAAAATGTCAATACTAGAGCACTTTCTTATAGAAAACTAAAGATCCACAAGCCTACTTTAACTCTAGTAAGGTGCAATGGCACCCACGTGATCGAGTTCTTGAAGTAATACAAGGACTATCATGGTGCAATGGTCTAATACAATGAAATGCACAAATTACTTCACGAATACTTTCCATAGGGAATATTAAATGCATTGACAACAAAGAGTGCCTATATTTTGATCACCTGAACCCACCTGCCCCATGTGCTTGCCCGCTTAAACAAGCATGGAGTAGCCTTGACGCACTCATCGGATGGCTCAAAGCGGCGTATGAAGAGAATGGTGGATTAGCCAGAATCAAACGATTTATTTAAGGGAAGTTAGAGAAGGCCAAGCAAAATCTAGAGAGATTCCTTATGAGAAGAAGAAACAAAAATGCCCAACTACTATAATGGCCACAACTATTGTGGTCACTCAAGGAGGTGATGCTGGGAGACTACAGTGGCTCTGTGCTACGGTGGCTCTGTTTCTACCATGTCTCTCTCTTTCTCCTCTCCAGGCCAGATCTAGCTTTCTCTTTCTATTAATTGGATTGAGTTTGTTTTTTAAATCTCACATGAGACACATGTGACCAATTCGTTAGATTTTTAATGGTAGACTAATTGAGGTTTTGATTTGGCTGGTATGTAAAGTTTATGGAGTATATTGTGCCAATAAAAAAGTTCAGGGGGGTGTCTTGGCTAGTGCTTGAAAGTTTAGGGGGTGTACAAGCATTTTTCCTTATTATATTTGAGGGAGATTGTTTGCAAGTCTACAATTGTTTACATGGAACCTCCAAGGCTCCAAAGCCCCTCCTGCTGCTGCTAATGTTCTTAATGGCATTTTGTTCCACCTTCAATCTTTTCGTTCTTTTGATTTTTCACATATTAGGAGGGATGGAAACAAGCCTGCCCATATTTTAACTCAACATGCTCAATTTGTTAGTGATTTTGTGGCATGGGATAAGGAAACCCCCAGTTTCTTAGAAACTATTATTGCCTCCGATGTACCAGAATGTTTATGATTGCTATTAATATTATGTTGCTTTTCACATTAAAAAAAAAAAAAAAAAAAAAAGTAAAAACCAAACATTGATAAACTAGAAATCAGATCTAAGAATGATAAGAAATCAAACTCTCAATAAAACAAAATATAGAATAAAAGGAGTGGCGAATCAGAAAGTCGTCCATGGAAGAAGTGAAGTAAAGAAAATTCCAAAATGGTTTAGACCAGCGATATTGATGGTGTCAGTGGCCAGCGCCTGGAAGGATGGTGGTGGGTGGTGGTGTGGGTGGGAGGTGTTAGGTTTATTTTATTTTATTTTATTTTAGAGAGTTAAAATAGGAAAAGTCATAATAATAGAATTTAATCAAATAGGTTAATATGCGGTAAATTTTTATTGTGGAGTTTACTTTTGTTGGTGGAGTATAACACAGAATAGAAAAAGTGAGATAGAAATTTTGACACATATAAAAAATAAATAAATAAATAGAGACAAGAGTTTTACATTACAAAAGATACTCCATATATTAATGTGGTTTTTTTTTGGTTGATATGGTCAAACATCTGTTGTAATGGTTTCCTTTTAAAGATATGGAGCTTGTTGGTAGGAATAACGATTGGATAAGAGAGTATTAATGTTCAAATTTTAAAGTTTACCATTGATCACCACTGCACAACCTTGGTTGAGTTGTAGTGTTAGAATAAAATTAATATTTATTTTAGGAAATATTTTACTCATACAATTTTAATTGCTTAAAATTAATATATATATATATATATTTTTTTTTTTTTTTTAAATTTGAGATAGAGATGAGCTATTTTTTCTATTTTTATAAATTTTACGTGTATATGGACAATTTGTTTATTTTAAAATATATTAAGTATAGAAATTATTGTACCTACTAAGCAATAACTATTACAACCCTTTTAATGAGGAATAGTTATTCCTCATTTTAAAGAATAATTATTCATAAAGAATGACTATTCGTTGTAATAAAACATAACTGTCGAACCATGAGCTATGCCATTCTACCTCAAAACTAATTGGTGATAAGGAAGACACACTCAAATCTTTTATGGGCTTCGACATCACACCCTGCAAGCCTTTTTTAGAGTAGTTGTAGGGAGTCAAATTTTGGTCCTCCCAACGATTCCTCCCTCACAATGACACTCCCGTGACTCAAACCCAGGACTTTGGCTCTAATACCATTTGTCGGGCTATTCGCTATGCTATTCTACCTCAAAACCAATTGGTGATGAGGTAGACACATTCAAATCTTTTATGGGTTTCAACATCATACCACATGAGCTTATTTTTAGAGTAGTTGTAGGGAGTCAAATTGTGGTCTCCCAACAATAACCAAACTAAAAAAAAAAATAGCTAGAATTTTAAATGAAAATATCGAAAATGATAAAAATCTTCATTGAATAACAATACTTCTTTATATGGAATGATTATATGCATACAAAATTTTATTGAAAATATTTTTTACAGTTGATGGTGCAAGAAAAACACCAAGTTCAAACACTCGTCCTTATGGTCGTCCATATCATTGCTCAGAGCTGAGAGCGAGTGTTCAATACATTCGTCCCTCCATTACCACCATTTTCTCCTTCTACACGCTCACCCATTGAAGGACGAGCGGGTTGTGAACCTCGTCCTTCAATAGTGACGGACGAGGTGAATTAACAAAGAGCTAGACCTCGTCCTTCATTGGTGACGGACGAGGTCAATTCACAAAGAGCAAGACTAAGCACACTCCCAACCAAAAGTTGTATCGCTCGAATCTCAACGCAGTTCCTGAAGAGGTGACCTTTGTGGCAGTTAAAGAAGTTACTCTCTGAATCCTCCAAACTCTACGACGATTAAGAGAAGTAACTGTTTTCTACCGCTATATAAAGGCCTTTCTGTGCAGAGGTTCCCTCCATTACCACCATTTTCTCCTTCTACACGCTCACCCATTGAAGGACGAGCGGGTTGTGAACCTCGTCCTTCAATAGTGACGGACGAGGTGAATTAACAAAGAGCTAGACCTCGTCCTTCATTGGTGACGGACGAGGTCAATTCACAAAGAGCAAGACTAAGCACACTCCCAACCAAAAGTTGTATCGCTCGAATCTCAACGCAGTTCCTGAAGAGGTGACCTTTGTGGCAGTTAAAGAAGTTACTCTCTGAATCCTCCAAACTCTACGACGATTAAGAGAAGTAACTGTTTTCTACCGCTATATAAAGGCCTTTCTGTGCAGAGGTAAGGGGACTTTTACTTTTTGGTAGAGAATTTTAGAGAAGTTAAGTATTGAAGGCTTTTCTCTCTTTCAATTTTCTAACTTTACCATCGGAGAATTAAAGGCCGGCTTCCACCGGTCTTCTCTGCTGATTTCCTTTGTTTTCTCAGGACTCATTCTACTAGATCAAGAACATTCGGAGATTTTCCAGCCCATTGATTCCTTTGAACTCCTTTGAATCTATCAACAGTAATTTATGTAGAAAGAAGTTTTTCAAAATTAAAATGGATAAAATCATACAAAATGGTTATAATAATGAGAATATTAATTGGATTCGTCAAAATATCAATTGAAAATGAATGTTAGCAAAAGATAAATACACAAACTTAATTAGTAATTTTGCATCTAAAAAATTTATCAATTTTTTATTGAATTTAAATATTTTTTTTAAAAGACCCCCCTTAAAGTGATCGTTTTAGACTTGAAACTGTATAGAGTTGGTCCTAGCTTCAATTTTTACATACATAAACAATCATATGGGCATGTACATACTCGTAGCGCCATAATTTTATATAATTCATTTATTTGCAACAAATGTATCCTAAGGATTATATTCACATATTTTAAAATGAACATAAAAAATCATTAATCATTATCATATTTTTTTCAGACATGTTTATAGTCAAGTATATGTTTATGTTCAAAAATATTACTTAAGTTCAATAAAGATTAAAAAATACTTGCAATAATTTATAATAACTAGTGTTGGTGGCACATGTAAGGCACAAAAATAAAAATTTAAAGATAGAAGCGTAAATTCAAATTAAAAGATTTTAGGATAGAAGTGTAAATCTATCTATACACAACAACAACAGCAGCTGCAGCAAAACCCAAAAACACCCCGACTCCCTTTTTTTATAGTATAGATTACCTCCTTCTGAAAATCTATATACTGAGATCCAATCATTTGGGCTACATAATGGGCAAAAAGCCTAGCTCCCAGGTGGACTCTGACATTGTGGATGTGAATGAGGCCCAATAGCCAATGAGAAGATTTTTATTCAAAAAAAGAAAAAAGAAAAAGAGAGAGAGAGAGAGAGAGAGAGAGAGAGAGAGAGGATAGATTAGTGTCTTTATATAAAGCAATAATTTTGTATTGCACCAAAGAGTAATGACTAATCACATAAATAGTGACAATGAAATTAATGTTTAACCTATCTGGGTTTTTCTCAAAAAAAAAAAAAAAAAAAAACCTATCTGGGTCTTTTGTTTTTCCAAATTTCTTGTGAAAAGTACCAATATAAAATTGTATCACAACGAATATGATTCTCCAAGGAGCACAGAAAATTGGTGAAGTATCATACGAAGATTAGCTTGTGGAATGTACAAGAGAAACGTAGCAATAGTCGATGATGTAATAGCGTTTCACAATAATAAAAATCTTTCAGACTTAGCTATTAAACCGTAGATCCAAAATAGTCTGACTGAATTTATTTTATCTGTGAGCAACAAGAAGCTCTTATTTCTTAAACATTGTCCCCTAATCCTTTAGTGCATTTTAAATTTTTAATGTTGAGAGGGAACTGATGACGATTGCCCATTGTGAGAGAAATTATGGAGGATAAATCCCTTCGATCCGTTTTAAGTATATGTGCTCACCTGACAGCAGCCCTTTGTACGAGATTTATAAACTGCCATGGTTTTTATTGAGTTGCCATAGTCTTTGTTGAAAAGGCAAAAAATTAGTATTTCTGTACATCAATTTTGTACTCTAACCGGATATGCAAATAGATTGCCCAATATATATGGTTTCAAACCTTTTTGTGAACTAATACAGACACATATGTATGAGCATAAAAAAATATTGATTGTTATCATATGTTTAGGATGCATGTTTATTATTAAGTACATGTTTATGTGTTTTAACAGGAACTATGTTGAATTCAGGTTTTTTTTTTTTTTTAGAAACAGTTGAACTTCATTTGTTTATAAATAATAAGTGTGAATTGATACTCCTATAGTTTGATTTTTCAAGAAAAAGTTTCTAAATTCATTGGAATGAAAGTTGAATTTCATTTGTTAAAAAATTCAAGCAATTGGTTTGTTGTTTAAAATTTATTATTATTTACCTTTTGGTAATAAAAAGTAAAAAAGAAAATTTTGGCCAAATATTTATTTGTCATTTTTTTCATCTATACTGGATCCAATGCCAAATCTTTGATTTAAATTATGTCTGTATTTGTACAGTAATTGTCAGTCCTAGTTTTGTCATAATCAATCGTTACTTCTAATACTATCTATAATAATGTTTATATATAAGAAATGTCTATTGCACACACTCACTCACACATACACTATACACTGTTTTTTACAAAGAACATAACTTGAACTTACGATTTTCAACATAGAAATTATGACTTCTATGCAAAAGTGGTGAGTGTCCGAAATAGATATTGCTCATAAATTTATTACAAAGAACTATGACGATTGATGAGTGAGCTTGAAGAAAAAAAAAGGTTTTAATAAAATTTTCAAGACATCAAGTTTTGTACCAATATTAATACTTGTCAAATGCAACCATGTACTGTATAATATGAAGAAGTGAATTGAAGGAGTGGGATAGAGGCATGAGGCATCACATAGTGGGGAAAAAGTGAAAAACATTTCCTCTTTGAGTTTGGAGATGTGGTGGATATGGAGGGTATGGATAGGGAGAAAATCCCTAAGAGAATGTTAAGGTAAGTTTGACACGACCAACAGGGAAAACACAAATGAGAAGAGACATATGAGTTGAGATCAGTGTTGGAGGTTGTGATCTAATCTCACCAATAACAATGAGTTGTCTAAGTTGAAACTGTCGAGAAATTCGGTCAATTCAACCACTTTGCCACCTGGTAATGATTGAAGTGCCCCAACTCTAGTTTATGAGAGAGACAAGAGTAATGCCTTCATAGTTCATAGTTCGACAGAGTTCGTTACAATATGGGTTTTCATAACGCTTTCGCAATGTCATAATTACAACCATGACCCATGATTCACCATGTCTTGAAAATTTTACTGGAACATTACTTTTGGATATCTCTCTTGTATTTCTATGCCTGGTTTCAACATGATTAACACAGTTAATTATTTTTGGTGAGCTATTACATTGCGGAATATAGTGTTAAAGGACATAGAATGAAATGGTCATGAACCTCTGGGAGTTGCCTATTGAGGTCATGTAGATGGCGAGGTGAGTAGTTTAGTGTGGTAATTTAAATTGCCTTAACGCCCCAACCTTTTCTCCCTTTCTTCTAGTGCACAAGGTAATCAGTACATCAGATTAATTTCCAGATATCATTTCTTGCAAACATATAGTTGGGTGGCTTGAACTATAAACCTCTCACAAATGTGTCACTAGGGACGTCCTCAGATGTCAATAGATCATCAATTATCACTTCAAATTCCATTGTGATAATCTTTCAATACTAGACTTGAAAGTATTGCAAATGCAGGTGGTTTACAAGTTCTAAAGACTATCAGAAGTAAAATGTTACCCATTTTGGGGGGTGGGGGAGGTAGGATTTTTTAGCATGATCAGCAGGTTAAAAGTTTTCTGATTTCCACTTAGGATGCAAACGACGTTTTTTCTGGTCAAGCAGGCAAATGCAAGATCAAAAACAGCACAGACATTTCTGGAGAAGTTGAGGCCTGTATAATGTAAAAACAAGAGAAGGGAATTATAGGACTGGATTACAATTTGAGGTAAAAAGAAAAGTACTGATGTAGAAGGTAACATGAAAATTTTCTTGCAAACAAAAACCATTTCAGCCAATGATTTTGAACTGCATCATTTAAATTCTGACGAGAGAGTATGTAGTTTGTTTCAAGGTAGTTGACCTCACATTTTTTTGCATCTACATTCCTATTCCTTGTGGGAAAACAGAATTTTAGCTTACAGCAATTGAAGTCCTACTTGTTCATAAGTTTATCCTGCAGAAGAAGAGGATTGTAATTTAGTTGCTTGAAAAAACCCGTTTTCTATTTGTGATGCCTGCCTGCAACAGGAATACTCTGCTCTAAATTTTTTCAGAAATCAACATTATTTGATGAATTTTTACCATTTGGTATGCATACTATTTTTGTGACTGGAACCAAGAGATTATCATAATTGGCACCAATTCTATAGGTCATGAACGATGAGCACCAACTATATATTGGTTTAACGTAAGTATTTAGTTACTGGACTGGAGCCAAGAGTTGATCATAATGAGCACCAACTTTATAGGTCATATGAATGATGAGCTCCACAAAAGCAAAAGAACCCTTGTCACCCCCTTGGGAAAACCACCTGTAAGTACACGAAATATTTTGTGGGTCATGATTGAAAGTCTCTTTTTTTGATTCCCAAATGGGTCCTCTAGGACCTCAACCCCACTAATTACCTAATCTAATGCACAGTGGACTTCATATTGATGTGAGACACACCATATATTTTACCAAAAAATAATAATAATAAAAACACAATATAGGAATCATTATCACATGTTTTGGATGCACGCAAGGTGCTCACAATAGTTGGGTCCCACTTGTTGAGAGAGACCTATTGTATGCATTCACAATTCGAGATATCATTTCTAATATGAGAAGAATGGTGAATATACCAGAGGTATAAGATATCTTCTCGGTTACTCCATGCTGCCTCTTTGGTTTATATTCTTTTTTTTCTTTGTTAAGCCATTCTTTCTCCGCGTGTTGGGCTAATCGTCACTGTCCCAGACGACTTGGGATGTTACACTACAAGTCTCTCTGGACCCAGCCCAGCTTGGATGTGGATTTCATATTGGAATTCTTTGCACTTATGTTGCTTTCTTTGCACTTGGTTTGTTGAATTTTCCATCAAATTGGGGGGGTTCAATATGTCGTATTCCTACAATTCTGACAAGTTGTATGTGAGTAGTTGAATTTCCGAAGCCAAAACAATAGCATTAAACAATAGTTGGATTCGTCTAGTAATGATTTGAAAAGCTATACTTTGCCGAATAATGCTGGAGCACTAATTACATCTTTAGCTGTGAGCCTTGAACTAGGAATCAGTCACGGATGTTAGATTTCCACACTCTTGACTGACCTGCCTATTCCACGAGAATGCAAATAGCTGAAATCGCAAGAGCGTGCCGTTCACTTTCCATTAATACTCATTTTAGTTTTTAGTAAAAATTTACCGTTCCATTAATTAGTCCTATTTTTATAACTCTTTTTGTATTTTTGGATGTCTTAAAATTTGAAAAATTAATGGGTATATATATATTATAGGGCCTGGAAATGAACTCAAACCCACCAAGAGCAATGGACAACAGCCCACCAAGCCCAAAAAAATGTATTTGTAAGAGAATGGGTCAATCCAATGAACAACTACAAGAAAAGTGGACCACAATTGATGGGACTCAAGATAGTAAGATTAAAGACACAAATTATTGGAAATAATGCTCCTTGGTTAAGTCTGAGGATGAGATGTTCTTACATTCAACTCAAGTTTGTGTGAATACATTATGTTCTCCTTTAGTTCCCCCTCCCCCCCGCCACCACCTTTTTTCATGGTGATCACTTCTTTATATAGCCTTGTTGCCCTTCATCTTAGCCCTCCACCTGTTGGATTAGTAGAAAATCCTTTGAATGCTTATCCCATCAGGACTTCCTAGAAGTTTTGTAGGTGGCTATAAGCTGAATTGCCATTGTTTAAGTGTTATTTTTCCATAAATGCGGCTAGTTCATTTGGTGCAATGCATTTAATGTAGTGGTAGTAGCCTTCTTCCTAGATATTTTGTCTTTCAAGGTTGACTGAGTTTTCTGCAACTTTCCTCGAAACTTATCCTTCCATAACAGTTACCTCCCTGAAGCCCTCCTGAGGTGGCCCAACTCCTCGAGAATTAGAGATGTCCCATTATTCCTTTCCTTTGTCCTCAACCCATTGATCCAGGCTCAGCAATCCCATTGACCATCCTCGGGCTTCTGCTCGTCATCGAGCATGGCCCATAGCCTAACATGCCTGCGCAGACCTCCTATCCCCACACATATATAAAAAGGAGAGAGAGAGAGAGAGAGAGAGAGAGAGTCCCCCCCCCCCCCCCCTTTTTTCATGGTGATCACTTCTTTATATAGCCCTGCTCCCCTTCATCCTAGCCCTCCACCTATTGGATTAGTAGAAAATCCTTTGAATGCTTGTCCCATTAGGACCTCCTAGAAGTTTTGTAGGTGGCTATAAGCTGAATTGCCATTGTTCAAGTGTCATTTCTCCATAAATGTGGCCAGTTCATTTGGGGCAATGCATTTAATGTGATGGTGGTAGCCTTCTTCCTAGATATTTCTGCAAGTTTCCTTGAAACTTATCCTTCCATAACGGTTACCTCCCTAAAGCCCTCTCGAGGTGGCCTAGCTCCCCGAGAATTAGAGATGTCCCATTATTCCTTTCCTTTGTCCTCAGCCCATTGATCTAGGCTCAGCAATTTCATTGACCATCCTCAGGCTTCTGCTTGTCATCGAGCATGGCCCATAGCCTAACATGCCTGCGCAGACCTCCTATCCCCACACATATATAAAAAGGAGAGAGAGTGAGTGAGTGAGGGTGTGTGTGTGTGTGTGTGTGAGCGTGCGCACACATGTTTGTTGTGTATTCTAGTTAATTCGATTGGTCGTAAAAAAAAATAATAATAATAAGGATTTGAACTTTCTCAACAAATCTTTATATTCTAAGTAGGAGTAAAACCCCGCACTATGCGTGGATACAATTCTACATACAATAAGATTTGTGGATTCTTTACAACAACAAAAGAAATATTTGTAGATCATATGGTTAGCTATCGTATTTTAATATTTTTAATTTGTATTTTTTTTAACTTAAACCATGATAATTTCATGACATTTTTAGCCAAGCTTTTTTTTTAAAAAAAAAAAATATCAATCATACAGTTTCAAGGAGGTGTTTTAATCCTAATTAACTTGTATATACTTATAATCTAGTCAATAAAAAATATTTATCATTTTTTTAATAGTAAAATGAAATTTATCAGTTACCCACATGCCAATTCTAACAAACTACATGGTCAATGAAATGCCACATATATTCCGAAGATCAACCTTAAGGTGGTTTAGATCATAGGTATTTATACAATAAAATGATTAGATTAGGTGTATGATTGGTTTTTTATATATATATAAGCATTTAATATTGGACTCTTCATTTTTTTTTTTTCAATAAGTAATTAACTTGGCACAACAAGTTAAAATATTGAATAGGACACATGGCGCAAAATTAGGCTTCAGTTGAAATATATATATATATATATATATATGAGCAATCATCATAAAGCGGACGTCATAGATTGAAATTATATCATATCAATTAAATATATATATTATTTAAAATAAGAATGTTTATTTACAAAGTTTGTAGACAATGGCTACAATTCTCACTAAAAAATATTAAGATGACTACATATTTTAAAATTTTAACTATTGAATTGCATATTTTTTATGCTCTTAATAGGGATGTCCAGACCCGATCGGAGCCCGACAACCCGGCCAAACCGCTCTACGCTGACTTGATTTCGGCCCGAACCGAAGGTCCAGTCGGTCAGCGGCAGGTTTCCGTTCTTAAAATTTGACGCCGACGGATCGAGTGGCGGGTTTACATCTCCAAAACCCGAGCTGCTCAAACCCAACTGGAGCTACAAAAAAATCTGACCAAATCCTACAAAAATAAGCCAGATCTTGACCAGATATGGCGAGATCTCGACCAGATCCAGCTAGATTTGGTAGGATTTAGCCAGATCCTAAAAAATCCAAGCAATTTTTAGCGAAAAATGCAGATTCCGATGAAATTATGGTTGATTTTTCTAGTTTCTAGCGGATTTTTCTAGTTTCCAACAGATTTTTCCAGTTCCCAGCGTATTTTTCCAGTTTTCGACGACGCATTTTTTTAGATTTCTATGCTGTTTTTTATTCCGGCAAATGACCCGACTGACCAACGCTCACCTCACCTGAAACCGACTCGACCGATTTTTTTGGCAGTCGGTTTCAGGTTCCTCCACCCGAAGCCGACGAGTCGAGTCTGGGTTGGGTCCAAAACCAACCTGGCCCAACCCGTGGACAGCCCTAGGTCTTAACAAGCACGTCAAATTCCATTCCAATAAAATGTTATTTACTATTTAATCTATAAACTTATTTTTGTGCATAATTTTATATTATAAAAACTTGAAATTTAAACATTTTATTAATGACTATCTATTGATCTTTGATATTTTGGTAATTTTCAAGCATGAAGAGAGTAAAATGTAATCCAATGGTAAATTTAACAAAAATAAAATTAATAAAAAATATTATGCAAATTGTAGCCAAACTTTGTCATTAATTTTGTCACATTTTGCTTCTACACTATCTGTTGTTGGTATCCAAATATTTGATGTTTCTTGACAGTAAAACTAGAAAATAGTTCAAAGGTAGTTTTTTATTCAGCAAAAAAAAATAAAAAAATAAAATAAAAAAAATTTAAAGGTTGTGGTGAATTTTACCAAAGTAAAGTCTACTGAACTTTTTATCTAAAACGAGAAAAGTTTACCAAATTTGTTAATAACAAAATGTTCAGAAATTGCAACAATATATACGCTTGAGTATGCAATTATATTTTCATAAACTTGTCTAATCATCAGACCATTTCTAATGATTTTAGAAGTCTTAATACTCTCAACCCAACAGAATGTTGCATGTTAAGAGGATTGATGACTACTTTATTTTACAAAAATTATTAATCATCGTAGTTTTTTTTTTAAAAAAAATGTAAATTAGCATTTTTGTGTCTCAATTATTTTTACTCTAAATGGAAATGGTGATAAGTTGTCTCATATATTTGGTTGCAAACCCTTTTGTGGACCAAACTACGATATATATATATATATATTGCAAAGTTCATCTAATTACTGGTTTAACATGCTCCACTTTGCTCAAAATGTAAATTTCTCCGTAAAATCATTTAATTTACTAAAATTTTAGTTTAATGAGTATTAATACAATTAGACCAAATTTTAAATGTGTTGGTATGAGCATAAAAAAATTATATTTTAATCATATTTTAAGATTCATGTTTATTGTGAAGTAGATGTTGATGTTTCGAAATATGTTTTAACTAGTTATTAACCTATGCGATGCACGGGATTTTTTTTTTTTAAAAAAAAATTATGTATATTTACTAGCCAATAGATATGCATATAAATAATTTTAAATTTTAAGGATATGCTTATGGTTAATTTTATGTTTATGTTTATATGTCCTAGGATTAATAAAAATAAGAAATACTTATTAGTGAGTTGGTAATTCTATACTCTATAGTTTGATGTAACTGTAAAAGTTTGAATTTATTGGAACATATGTTAAAGTCCACTTATTTAAATATTCAGGTTTAAATATAGTTTGTCATTTAGAAAACCTATTATTATTTTCGTAAAACACAAACAAAAAGTAATAAAGATAATGTCAAATAAATACAAAAATAACTTTTGTCACGTTTGGCTTCTACACTATCTGTTGTTGGTATCCAAATATTTGATATTTATTGACAGTAAACTAGAAAATAGTTTAAAGGTAGTGGTGAATTTTACCAAATATGAGTACAGAATTGTATTAATTATAACTAGCATGTAACCCACGTTTTAGTCACACACAACTCCAAACTTCTACCTTTTTTTTTAAAAAAAAATTGTTGAATTACAATTTTAACCCTATTTTTTTATATTTTTTAAGAATAAAGATTATCTAATTAAATTATGAGTATTTTTGACATTTTTTGAAGTCATAGCTAACTTTTTTTTTTTGAATAGTTTGATACATTGAGAGATGACAGTTGATGAGTCCAAAAAAATCATTAAGGTTGTCCATTAATATGGATGACCTTGCATCATTAGTAGGCCATCGAAGATAACCGCTCAACATATTCAATAACGACCATCAAAGGTCATAAACTCTCATCGAAACAAAGAACGTTACAATCAAGGTAATAATCACCCTAAATTATGTACAACAACTACCTAAGTCACCTATAAAAAGGACAATCTGTCTCACTAGCTAAGGTACGTCAAAAACTACTACAAAATACAATCTAAATACGAAAGATATGGGTTGATACTAACTTAAGCATCGGAGGCTCCCCCACCGGGCACAACTCGGTGTTCTCTTCGATCTATCTTTCCTTTATTTTGCAGGTCCTATGAGATCGTCTAATACTTCGGATTGGATGAGTGACTTAATTGACAATTTTGGCATCATCAGTTTGGCGCCGTCTGTGGGGAAGATTAGCCATTAAACTCTTCCTGCAACAAAGGGTTACTCTCTCTCTCAATTTGGAGTAATGGACGCTAAAGTACAGTACCAAATAACCCAAAATAACACTCCAATCAAGGAATCCTCCCATCTGAATCTCTAATACACTACTGGAGCACCTTCTTTGTTTTGCTGGTGAAGGGTGCACATAAAAAATAAAAAAATAAAATAAAAATAAATAAATAAATAAATAAAAACCCTTCTTTTAAGTGGGTGTTAAATGGATGCATTCCATGGGCTAACCCACTAATCCATCCATTGAGTGTAATCGTTCAGGTATGTTTGATGGTTTGATTCTCCTTATACTAATATTTCTATTTGGTAGAATTATGTTTTGCCTAAGATCTTAAAGTCTCACCTCTTAGGTGACTCCAAATAAGGCATAAACAATTTTTGGAAACAATTACGTTATAGCTATCAGATCGTGTATTTACAATTTGGTATTGCATAACTTAATTTTAGGCTAGTATTCTAGAAAATTTGCTTAAAAATGAATAGTCCTAGTTAAGCAAAGCACCTATAAAAAAGTTCAACTATGGAGACAATAGATACATGTATAACAATTCAAATTCTTTTAGAAATTTACCATAATCGTCACTACACCAAAAATAGTGAATAATTTCACAAGAATAGTGTAAATTTCATATTACTTGTTTCAAATAGTCGCAAAAATCACAACTCACAAGAGGAATAAAAAAATTTGTGGCCAAAAATTAGCAAAATATTATGATCTTGAATCCGATTTATGCCATTAGAAAGGCTTTTACTACCTTTCCTAATATAACAGACCGTTTGTATTTTCAATTGATATATTGATGACACCCTAGTTGATGATCATGCATTATGACATTTTATATCACTATTTTTCTTTCCTAATAAATCTTGTAAGATGAGGAAGATGGAAAGCGAAATATTATTGCTTTATAAAAAATAATACTCCGTAAATCTTAAATTTTGGCATGTGAGAAAAGTGAAACCGAAATGTATTATCTTAATAGTATTATAGTATGTCATAATTCTGAGCATTAAAGAAGTGGATTCATATCTCATTGCCTTTTCAAGTTTGGGAACCCCAATTTCAGACCAAAAATTATTCATACATATTTTTAGAAATTTGATTTATATCTCAATAAAGCTCTTCAACAAAGAAAGGAAATAAATGTATTTTTCTACATTTAATTCTGTAGTGAAAATTATGGATTTCGTTAATGTTCCTTAGACGGTATTCACATTAAATTCGTCATTTGAGGTCAATCAACAAAAGCTCTTGGAAAGGTCCAAAACACACATATTGTCTCCCACGGTTGATGCTTCATAGACTTTTATGTCCACGAGGAAGACTAGTTCAACAACAAACCACTGATAAAGCTGTGTAATTTACACTTGGTAGAAAGTATGTGGACTGCAAAGAAATTATTACTCAATAGTGAAAGAAGTAGCAAAGCATAGCAGGTATGTCCATTACACTCTCTTGTCATGTTTCAATATCTACTATTTACGCAACATAGTAGGACCTTTTCTTTCCTAAAGCATTTTGATAAGATTGAAAATAAGGATGTCAAATATTATTGTGCAAGATAATGTATCATAACTTTAGGCATTTAAGAAAAATGAAGCCAAAACTTTTTTTACTAAAATTATGATCTTAAATATAGGCATTAAAATAAGAAAGAATACCTTAATTGCTACAATCTACACACTTCAAAGAAAGTCAATGGCTAAGAAGCCAGGATGATCTCTTTGAAATCTTTGTCATTAAAGCCAAATATGAGTCATATATTGTGGCCTTAATATCATAATTATGGCCATTAAAGGGTTTTATTACATTTTCTACTATAACTAAAACAATCCGTTTGTGCCCTTTTATGCGTCAAATTAATGCTATGCTAAAGAAGGAATATAAACGATAAACAACATAAGGATAATACCTTGGTTGATAACTTGATATTCACGGGTAGCAAAGCTGTGTCATAGGGCCATCCCTCAAATTTATATTTGTATTTATTGATAACAACAGTAAAAGATGAAAGTATAGAAATAGAAAAAATATACTCTCTACAGTTATGAACGAGTTATTAGTTCATCAACTGCTGACTAATGACACATTACTAAAAAAAAAAAAAAAATCCAAAAAGATTTAAAAGAAAGCTTAAGAAATAAACTGCATGAATGGCCTATTTGGCCTTGCGTACAGAATAATTTTTAGAGTGAATGCAAGGTGGGACTAGGGTTGAAAGGCCCAAAGAATTACAAACTTTAGTCCTTATAGAAAAACTGCAATAGTTAAGCAAAAATCATTTTCAAAATATTATGAAATTTTTTACCTTGAAATGTCCCACAATAGAACGAACAAAATTTACTATTCAAACTTTTCCATGTATCAATATATTTTGCCCTAACTTTGAGAATTGAGAATTTAAATGGTTTGATCTATACACAACCATGTGTTCGAGCATTCAAAGGGAAAAATGTGGGACTCTTACGGTGTCACAATCCACATGTATGATTCAATAGAAGCGGCTATACAGGTACAATGTTTTTATTTTATGCTCGCACTTGTGACATCACCAGAGTAAATACTTACTTACATATGTGATATACAAACAGAGCTTACTGTCTCTAAATACTAAGTAGTGTCAAATTGTTTCCATGTGATTCCATTAGATGGAAATTATTTAAGGACCATGTGAATGCACCTTAAAGTAGTTGGCAAAATATATATTTTGACCCGAATGAAATGTACTCTATATTAAGCCTATCATTTGAGAACAATCGAAATTATTTATTTGTTAGTATTTTTTGGAGCAAAGTGAAGCTAGTAAAGCTCAAAAAAAAAAAAAAAAAGGATCAACAAAAAGCTCAACATGAAATAAATCATCCAGCAAAAAATGGTCATAGACATGGACCTGCAATAATTGTTGAAAATATTGCAGATGTTTTCCTAGCAGGTTAGGTCCCTATACCTGAATTTCCTCTTATTTATACTATAACATTACTTGCTTTACTTAGAATAGAGTAAATTCTAAAAGTATTCAAACCACAATATGAGGTAAATATATTACACCCTCCTTTTAGCAACCTTATTTATGGGTAAGCTATTTCCCCATCATAGTTGCTATTGTCTAGATAATTTCTATGTTGAGGGCCAAGAGTTGAACAATTGTATGCTATGTGCCTATGTGATTAAACAATTGTTGTCAAATTTCATAGTCAACTAATGAAGGGAACATATTTCATAAAAAGAAAGCAAATGAGACGGTAGGCTAATTCTGCACGCTTTATTGCCGCAAAACTTGGCAACCAATGTGCACATGCATGTCATATGGGCTGGAATATACACAATAATTTATTCTCTTATTTGTTTACACCAAATTTCAACACTCTTTAAAATACTTTGCCAAGTGTTATTTAGTTGCACGAGAATAAGGTACTAGTTATGAAAATGATTGTTGGAATGACAAATTGCTAAATTACAAGATTAGTACAAACATGCACAATTGACACAAAAGGCTAGACAATTTCTTGCTAAAGTTAAAAGGCTTGACTAGTAATATATGCTCTAGGTAGTGTAACCTATTTTAGACTTTTGATCTCTAGACGATCAAATGATTTTAAGTTCGTCCATTTCTTTTGCTATTCTACGATCGCCAAAACAAAGAAAAAAGTGGAAATGGTTGAACTACCTATAGAGCATGCGCTTCATACATAAAAAAAAAATTCTGAAGGGGATGTCATAATTTGACGAAGAAAAACCCTCAAAAAGAAAATAGAGATATATCTAAAAGTTGTGAAAATTCCATCTACATCACAAATGTCGAGTTTAACTCCTGTAAATTATGGAGTTGTACAAATCCAACAAAGAAGAGCTGTATAAGTAAGAGTTCAACGACGAGGAGTTCGTCAAGAAGACTACAACAATGAAAAGATCGAGTTATTTACAAAGTAGTATCGAGATTTAAGGTCTTCATTGAGGTAACTCATTTTTTTCTTTCTTTTTAAATTATCCATGAGATTATTTTATTGAAACTAAATAAATATCAAGCTTGCATGATTATTACAAATGTGTATGTGGAACATGTTGAAAATATTGATATAAAATTATTACAATCATCACAATCAATATGACTATATTATTAGTAGCATATGTTTCATCGTCAAGAATCTGAGAAGTTCTATCAAGTCTCTTAAACTTAAAATGCTAGATGATTGTGTTCATGAGTCTCAATAAATTTTCGCTATCTCCGTCAACTCACCAAAATATTTTTAAATTGCTTTAAAGATTATACACGGTGCAAGCACCTAACAAAGACCAGCTTAAAAAAGCATATAGTCAAATATCTTCAATTTTTATACTTCTCTATGATTCATATAGAATGCACTTCGTAAAAATTTAAAAAAAAAAATGAAGCAAAAGAGATCTAGGCCTTAGACATGAAGTATCATATTGAGCTTAAAAAATCTTGAAAAGAGAAGAGCTTATCGAGAAAATCCCAGTAATGACAAGATCGAAGTATGTGACAAAATAATGTCGTCATTTAAGACCGATCACAAAAAATGTAAAACTCTAGGATTACAAGGAAATAAGAAAAATGTCCACCTAGGTTATTGGTAACTTACTATTTATATATGAATTGTTCTAAAATTCTTGTTTAACCAAGTCTTGGCAAGTGCTTGTGCTACTTAATGCAGATATCAACATGGCCTCAAGAAGGTCCAAAACGACATAGTGTCAAGGAATCTTTCCAGCAATAAATGACAAGATTCCTTAAATGGATGTAAGTCACCAAAAAATGGCTAAGTGATAAGATTCTGCCAAGACGGATGTGAATCACTGACGAAACCTAAGTGACAAGATTCTTTAAATGGATGTAAGTCACCAAAAAATGGCTAAGTGATAAGATTCTGTCAAGACAGATGTAAATCACTAACGAAGCATAAGTGACAAGATTCCTTAAATGGATGTAAGTCACCAAAAAATAGCTATGTGATAAGATTCCATCAAGACAGATGTAAATCACTGACGGAGTCTAAGTGACAAGATTCCTTAAATGGATGTAAGTCACCAAAAAATGGCTAAGTAATAAGATTCCGCCAAGACGGATGTAAATAACTGACGGAGCCTAAGTGACAAGATTTCTTAAATGGATGTAAGTCACCAAAAAATGGCTAAGTGATAAGATTTCGCCAAGACAGATGTAAATCACTGAATAAGCCTAAGTGACAAGATTCCTTAAATGGTTGTAAGACACCAAAAAATGGCTAAGTGATAAAATTCTGCCAAAACGGACGTAAATCACTGACGAAGCCTAAGTGACAAGATTCCTTAAATGGATGTAGGTCACCAAAAAATGGCTAAGTGATAAGATTCTACCAAGATGGATGTAAATCACTGATGAAGCCTAAATGACAAGATTCCTAAAATGATGTAGGTCACCAAAAAATGGCTAAGTAATAAGATTCCGCTAAGATGAATGTAAATCACTGATGAAGCCTAAGTGACAAGATTTCTTAAATGGATGTATGTCACCAAAAAAATAAAAGAAAAAAGGACAAGATTTCGCTAGACAGATGTAAATCGCTGACAAAGTCTTGTAACTGGATGTAAGTCACCCAAAAGTGGCTAAGTGACTAAATACCCTTAGACAAGTGTAAGCAGACAATGATTCTCACACAAATGCAAGTCACCTGCAAATCAATAATATCAAACGTGACAACCAGAAAATGAATAAAAGAAGTATCGAAGTGATAAAAAATGGTCGTCCAAAGAAATCACCTTGCCCTTTAGCAGTGATAAAAAATGGTCGTCCAAAGAAATTAGCTTGCTCTTCAGCAGTGATAAAAAATGATCGTCCAAAGAAATTAGCTCGCTTTTAAAATCAAGCTATGATTCCTCAAACGTCCAAAAAGACCTTCAAAAAGCAGATACTAAGAAGTCATCACAGAAATACTAACATTCCTGAAGAAGAAAATAGTTGAAGATAAAGAAGCCAAAATCTAAACAAGTCAAGAATATTCCCTAAGTCTGACCAGCATAAAGCAAAATCAGACTTGGGAATGCGGGGCAACTGATGAGTCCAGAAAAATCATTAAGGTTGTCCATTAATATGGATGACCTTGCATCATTAGTAGGCCATCGAAGATAACCGCTCAACATATTCAATAACAACCATCAAAGGTCATAAACTCTCACTGAAACAAAGAACGTTACAATCAAGGTAATAATCACCCTAAATTATGTACAACAACTACCTAAGTCACCTATAAAAAGGACAATCTGTCTCACTAGCTAAGGTACGTCAAAAACTACTACAAAATACTATCTAAATACGAAAGATATGGGTTGATACTAACTTAAGCATCGGAGGCTCCCTCACCGGGCACAACTTGGTGTTCTCTTCGATCTATCTTTCCTTTATTTTGCAGGTCCTATGAGATCGTCTAATACTTCAGATTGGACGAGTGACTTAATTGACAATTTTGGCATCATCAACAGTAACTGTTTTCACTTCTGCACAAGTAAGTCTCACATTCAGTTCCATTCCAAATTAACAATTGCTTTGAATCTTTAACTGCAAATATGAAGATTGATGAAATATGGAGAACTGCTAAGAAGTACCTATTGAAACAGCTTGTGTTAAGGTTTGTTCGAGTCTGGAAACTTGGAGTGTAATCTATATTTTTGAATTGCATTACATGTTTAATTGGTGTACAAACTTTGATGGTGGTTTCCTCAATGCTTTATATATATATATATATATATCTTTCAACAGGAAGAATAAGTTGGTAGACCATTGGAGAACTGCCACACAATACAAAATGGTATTGTGGGCGTCATTTGTTGCTGGATTCGGGAGATTTCAACTGGGCACCGATACAGGTTTCTCTACTAAATTTTTTTTCTCCCCCTCTCAATAATGTGCAGTTTATATTTATTCCTTTCCTCTGTCAATGTCAATTCTCATATGATTTTGATTCTACTTAAGTGTCATGTATCCACTTAAGATTTTTTAATTAGTTATCCACTTAAGTGTCATGTATCCATTTAAGTTTTTTTAATTTTTGTACCAAGTGAATTAATGAGTACAAAATACTACGAATTTAATATTAATGAATTATAAAATTTATAATTAAAAAAAAAAAACTAATTTCATGTGCTCAATAAAAATCACAACACAACAATGATTACCACGTGTTTATTAAAAATTAGAAAAAAAAAATGATCATATGTAGTATTAGATTTAGGTAAGAATTTTAATATGTGACTAATTATGTTAACTTTTTCAAAAAAAATAATTTGACTAATTATTTATATTTTTATAATAAAATTTGTGTTTAATTTTAAATGCATGAAACAAAGAACGTTACAATCAAGGTAATAATCACCCTAAATTATGTACAACAACTACCTAAGTCACCTATAAAAAGGACAATCTGTCTCACTAGCTAAGGTACGTCAAAAACTACTACAAAATACTATCTAAATACGAAAGATATGGGTTGATACTAACTTAAGCATCGGAGGCTCCCTCACCGGGCACAACTTGGTGTTCTCTTCGATCTATCTTTCCTTTATTTTGCAGGTCCTATGAGATCGTCTAATACTTCAGATTGGACGAGTGACTTAATTGACAATTTTGGCATCATCAACAGTAACTGTTTTCACTTCTGCACAAGTAAGTCTCACATTCAGTTCCATTCCAAATTAACAATTGCTTTGAATCTTTAACTGCAAATATGAAGATTGATGAAATATGGAGAACTGCTAAGAAGTACCTATTGAAACAGCTTGTGTTAAGGTTTGTTCGAGTCTGGAAACTTGGAGTGTAATCTATATTTTTGAATTGCATTACATGTTTAATTGGTGTACAAACTTTGATGGTGGTTTCCTCAATGCTTTATATATATATATATATATATCTTTCAACAGGAAGAATAAGTTGGTAGACCATTGGAGAACTGCCACACAATACAAAATGGTATTGTGGGCGTCATTTGTTGCTGGATTCGGGAGATTTCAACTGGGCACCGATACAGGTTTCTCTACTAAATTTTTTTTCTCCCCCTCTCAATAATGTGCAGTTTATATTTATTCCTTTCCTCTGTCAATGTCAATTCTCATATGATTTTGATTCTACTTAAGTGTCATGTATCCACTTAAGATTTTTTAATTAGTTATCCACTTAAGTGTCATGTATCCATTTAAGTTTTTTTAATTTTTGTACCAAGTGAATTAATGAGTACAAAATACTACGAATTTAATATTAATGAATTATAAAATTTATAATTAAAAAAAAAAAACTAATTTCATGTGCTCAATAAAAATCACAACACAACAATGATTACCACGTGTTTATTAAAAATTAGAAAAAAAAAATGATCATATGTAGTATTAGATTTAGGTAAGAATTTTAATATGTGACTAATTATGTTAACTTTTTCAAAAAAAATAATTTGACTAATTATTTATATTTTTATAATAAAATTTGTGTTTAATTTTAAATGCACCCATGCATTTGCATGGGTTACATGCTAGTTATAATTAATACAATTCTTTACAATATTTAAAGTCTTACAGCCCTCAGCCCAAAGAGAGTGTTGCATGCTGACAGGAATGGTGATTACCCTTTTTACGAGTTTATAAATCATCATAGCTAGTTATTGCTAAAAATGTAGATTAGCATTTTCATGTATTAATATTTTTTACTCTAAATGGAAATGAAGATAAGTTGCCCCATATATTTGATTGCAAACCTTTTTGTGGGCCAAAATATGATATATAGTGCAAAAGTCAACTAATTACTAGTTTAATATACTCCACTTTGCTCAAACGTAAATTGCTCCGCAAAATCTTATAATTTACTAAATTTTAGTTTAAGGAGTATTAATGAAATTAGACTGAATTTTAAACATGTTGATACATTTTACCCAATATATATATATATATATATAGGGTTTGGCTTACTTCCAGTATTTTTTAAAATGAAACTTGTGGGGATAAAAGCCCAAAATTATGTATTGGGCATAGGACCCTATTGAAATACTAAGGTGTGTCCAAAGAGGAGAAAATGGTTGGGAAGGATTCCAGACGGGAGAAATATGCCTTGAAATGATTTAAGAATATAGTCCAAAGAATGTGTCAATTGTCCGAAAGGTATGTCCTCCTTAGATATAATGAATATCAATCAAGCAAATACCAGGGGGGCTTGAGTGACCTTCCTAGCAATCCCAATGATAAAGTTAAACTTCAAGCGCATATGAAGATGATAAGAATAGAGAAATATCTAAAAGGAAAAGCTACTACCACTGCATTAAATGCACTGCAGCAATTTTTCTGGCCGCATTAATGTGGAGAAGACCCTTGGACAGTGCAGTCTCAACTACCGCCACTCAGGGAGTACCAATGAAGACACCTGATGGGACGTATATTCAAGTGAACGCTTAGATGAATAACAAGTGTACAACTAGAATAGTCCAAAAGAGAACTATATAAGCACAAGAAACCTCTTACAAGAGAGTGGAGGAGAAAGAAAAAAGAAAGAAAAGAAGAGTGACTGTAGCTCTGATAATTGTATTAGTCTTTCAAACACTAATTTATCTCTTCGGACATCAATCTATTTGAATTTTACGTTTGTTTTTATACTTGTTCATCCTTTGCAATCTACACGAGACGTTGCTCAGATCACCCAGTCTAGGTCTTTTACCCACTCTCTACAAATTCATTGTGTTGGGCTTGTTAGGGTCATATCCCATATCTTTTGGGCTTGGGCTACTAACTGAGACCCTACAAAACTCTTTTCTATTTTAATGAAAAACTGCGGCATTACCTACTAACTAAATAAAATGTGTGGATTAAAACTCACTACCACTTGCCATTATATATTAAAACAAAATGACATGTCTAGTCAAAAATGTACTGGCGGTAAGTCAAACTCATATATATATATATATATATATATGCACATATATAATGAGCATAAAAAATTATTGTAATATTTTAAGATTCATGTTTATTGTTAAGTATATGTTGATGTTTCGAAATATGTTTTAATAAGAAATAAGTTGAGGGTCATCAATTGGGGAGGTGGACGGAGTTGTCTAAGGATTTGAGTTTAAAGCAACAAATGAGAAACGGAGAACCAATGAGGAAATTCAACAGGGAGAACAGAAGGAGAGGCAAAGTTGAACTAATCAATGGTATCAAAGGGTGGTTTTTATTTCACGCTTGCTTATAGCACACAAACGATGCACACCTTTTACATTGAAATCATGACTTCAATTTTTGAACTGAAATCATGATTTCAAATTACAATTTCAATACAAAAAATGTGTATATGTTTTGTTTGCAATAAGCAGTGTATACTTGTATTTATTTGTAACAAAATGCAAGTTTGTAGCAACAATGTAAGGGTGCATAAAGATGGAGAGCGTGCAAAAGTTGAATACTTTGTAGTTGTACACTAAGTTGCTTTCATTTATTGGGAGTTTGGGACTTTATCTGTTGAATTTTCCATCACATTGGTGGGATTCAGTTCAATATGTATTATTCCTACAGTCCTGACAAGAAGTTGAATAATTGAAATGTGAATAATTGAATTTCCAAAGCCAACACATAACATCATTAACAATATAACAAAACTTAGTGCCTATAGTTATAGGGTCGGTTCTGAAAATTTACAAACTAATTCGAATCTTTTACGAGCAAAACATTTTTTTTTTTAAGTTTCGATCTACTTTGCCAACACATGGATTGGATAGGATTCGTCTAATTATGATTTGAAAAGTTATTCCTTGCTAACAAATGAGGTTGTAATTTTGCTTTCTGAGTTTAATTTTCAAAAGCGTGATCCACATGAACAATTTAAGTTTAAATGATCTGGGGTTAACTTTTATTAAAGAATTAAAATTCATGTGCGTGTTAAGTATAACTTTCGATAAGAAACCGAATTTGTTCCAACTCCTAATAAGTGGGTGCAATGAAATTAACCCATTAAAAATTATGTAGCGTTGCAGACATGCCATGGCGTTGGGACATTGGAGCACTAATTGCGTCTTTAGCTGTGAACCCTGAACTAAGAATCAGCAATCGCGAATGTGACACTTACATACTCAACGAGACTGCAGCGGCTGTGAGAAATCACACCGGTGGAAGAGCATGCCGGCTGCCAGGCACACTCCCTTTAGAGTTGTGTCTATTAAACATAAGCTAATACACACAAATTTGAGCAGATTTGTGTGTACTAGCTTATGTGCACTGGTATTTCCCCTTTTGTGGAATCTTTATCTAAATTTGGATATCTCAAGATTTGGGTCTTTTTGGTAAATTAACTGGGTAAAATTCTAATAGTTTAAATTAAAGAAAATAGTTTTAGAAAACTATACTTTTATTTAAAAAAAATAGCGGCTGTGAGAAATCACACCGGTGGAAGAGCATGCCGGCTGCCAGGCACACTCCCTTTAGAGTTGTGTCTATTAAACATAAGCTAATACACACAAATTTGAGCAGATTTGTGTGTACTAGCTTATGTGCACTGGTATTTCCCCTTTTGTGGAATCTTTATCTAAATTTGGATATCTCAAGATTTGGGTCTTTTTGGTAAATTAACTGGGTAAAATGCTAATAGTTTAAATTAAAGAAAATAGTTTTAGAAAACTATACTTTTATTTAAAAAAAATATGATGCATTTAATGTAATATATGCATTTAACTGGTAAAGTCTTTGATGGTTAAATAAAAGATTTGAAGTTCAATTCCCATTTACAACAAAAACCCATTGGTGTTTTGGTCTAATTATAAAGAACTATTATCAGTAGCGAATGCTATAAGTTGAAACTCTAAAAAAAAAATTCCCTTAATAAGCATAAATTATATATGTATAAATAATTATGAGATCAAATCAACTAACGCAATAAAGTAATATAGAACAATAAAATTTTCAAAAGATGCAGTTGGCACACTCACACTACTCGAAAAAAACATTAAACATAACAAAAGAAAAACCTCTTAAAGCCTTAGAGCATTCACATCAAAGATGTGAAAAGTGCTAAATATCTATTTTAGCACCAAAACCACTAAAAAGCCCTCAACATCAAAGCTGCTAAACTTAAAAAAAATTAGCACTTAGCTACAGTAGACTGTCATCTTTGACGGTCTATTGTAGCAAGATGTTATACACAAATAATATTATTTTATTTTTCTTTCACGTGGGTCTTTCATCAACCACTTCTCTTTCTTTTCTTCTCCACTCATCTCCATCTCTCTCTCACCTCTCATCTCCATTTTTGTCCCATCTCTTCCCTCACCACCAAGAACATTTTTTCTTCTCTCTTTTCTTGCTTAAGGATGTGCGGTGGGTTTTGTGGGTTGTGAGAGTGGTGGCAACGGCGGTTTTTGGTGGGTCTCACGGTGGTTTAGTTCGTGGGTGATGGAGTTTGTGGTGGTTATGGTATGGATGGTTGGGATTTGTGGTGATTGTGGTATGGGTAGTGGATTTGTGGTGTGGGGGTGGTGGGTTTTTGGTAGGTGTGGTATGGGTGGTGGGTTTGTGGTGGTTGTGGTGTGTGTGGTGGATTTGTGGTGGAGATGAATAAAAAAAGATAAATAAGTGATGAATAAAAAATAATATTTAAATGAAGTAGAAAAAAAAAAAAAAAAACTTTTGATGTTGGGAGTATTATAAAGTGATGTGTTAAAATAGATAAAATAGTGTTTCGAATTGCTAAAAGCTATATTTTTTAGAATCTTTTGATGTGAATGCTCTTAAAGGTTGAAAGCCAAAAAAACCTGTAATTGTAAAACTAAAACATAAACCGATATACATACATATGGGCTACAACTCAGGGACGGACCCAGGCAAGGGCCCGGGCCCCCCTGGATCCAAATTTTTTTTTAGTTATAATATTTTTCATTTTTGTAGTTAGGCTCTCCTTTCAAAACCTTGGCCCCCTTCTTCTTCTTCTTCTCAATAAATCTAACTAGCCTCACCCAAATAACAACTATCCAACCCAAAAATTTAACAAAAACAATAAAAACATTTACAATGATGATTGTATTTTAGTAAAAAGAAAACTACTTTACCACCAAAAAAACCAAAAAAACCAAAAAAAAATCATGTGTTATTGGAGAAGTTAAAGCTAAATTGGTATAAAATAATATATATATATATATATATATAAGATAGGTTCAAGTTACACCTAGTGTAACTCCACAAAAGTTACACCTTTTTAAGCCGTTGTATAAAATAAACTGGTATAAAATAATATATATATATATATATAAAATGGGTTCAAGTTACACCTAGTGTAACTCCACAAAAGTTACACCTTTTTAAGCCGTAGATTTATGAGAGATCCAACGGATAAAAATGAAACACCATTATTCATTACAACATTAAATACTTATCTAATTAATAGTCTCCTTATTATCTCTCTTCTCATTAAATATTTCTTATGTCTTTTTTTTCTCTCCTTATTAAGTCTTTCTTTCCATTTTCTTTGCAATTTCTCATACGTATCTACTTTCTCAATTTCTCATACGTATCTACTTTCTTAGTTTTTTTCTCCCTGAATATCACTTTCCTTATACATGTTTTACAAAATGTTCAAGCAAAAATATTCATGGCAGGAGCTGCAAATGGCATCAGACAACTAAATGAGGAGAGAGAATGGTATTATAATCACTCCAACAAATCATCCCTGAAAGATGGATTGGGTATAAGAGTTTTTGTCCTTCCAGGAAAGTGAATGAATCATTTTAAAGAGATTACGACAATAATTCTATGAGGAAAGTGATATTTACAATAAGTCTGATTTGATTTTTGTTTATTCATAGTATGTTTATTTTGTTGAAACTTTTTTGTGAGAATATATGAAGGCTTCCTAGATGTCAGATATGAGGTATTGTTTTTTTATATTCATGTAAACATATACGATATTGTAGTTGTTGTTCAGCTTCATCCTTCAGGTATATTGAACTTATCGTGCAAATTTGTTCAGAGTTGCTGTTGCTACTCGTTTCCAGTGTGCTTTTATGCAACTTCTTTATGACGCTCATTTTGAAGAATTATCAGATAGGGATTTGATGTTGACATCTGCACTTAGCACAAATTATCTCCTTACTTTGCCAGTAAATGTTGATTGGAAGAAAGCATTTGAGTCCAATGCAAAAATATAAGTGTTAAGTGCAGAAAGTAGAAACGTAGGAAAAATTGCAAAGAAAATGGAAAGAAATACTTAATAAGGAAAGAGAAAAAGAGACATAAGAAATATTTTAATAAGGAGAGAGATAATGAGGAGACTATTAATTAGGTAAGTATTTAATGTTGTAATGGATAATGATGTTTAGTTTTTATCCGTTGGATCTCTCATAAATCTACGGCTTAAAAAAGGTGTAACTCTTGTGGAGTTACACCAGATGTAACTTGAACTCATCTCTATATATATGTATATATATATATATATTATTAAAATTATATCTCTTCCTTCAATTAAAAAACTCAAATTCTCTCACTTCCTTTATTATTTTAATAAGTTGTTTATATTATTTTAAATGAAGTGATAAAAAAAAAAATTGATATTGGGTGTATCCCTACTACAACTGAAACTAAAAACTAATCAAGAGCAAAAAACTTAGGCGTAATCACAAAGGTTGAAAAATGAAAAGTGATAAAACAATAATAACATAGTAGTCTTTTAATGAGATGGAACTCTTAGATAAGGACACGACATGCAAATGGTAGAGAGTAATGCATTTTTTTTTTTTTTTTTACTTTAGGTTTTTTCCTCTTTAAATTACAATATGATCACACATTAAATAATAAAGAAGTAAATAGAGTGGACCTATAAATGCAATTTACAAAATTCACAAATATCCAAACAAGTGATATAAACCCAATCAGGTTATACGGCACAAACCTCGGGGACTAACCAGGTCCTCTACAAAAAAAAAAATCTAATTAAACACCTGGACTGGTCTAGGTGTTAGGTCGCTAAACACCAGTCCGACCCGGTTTGGGCTTAGACAAATAAAAGAGTTAACTTTACATCATAATTAGATATTTTCATCATGTAAAAGTTATTTTATACAATGTATATTAATGGTCTTTTAGGTTTTGTTTTGGAGAGAGAGAGAGAGAGGAAAGGGGGGGGGGTGTTGGGGTTCATGTAATCAAACATGCAATTGAAGTGGCTTCTCCTTTTTCAAAGATATGGAGCTAGTGAGTGTGATCAATGAGGTGGATAAGAGTAAATTAACATTCAATTCTTGAACTTAATTAGGAACTAAAGTATAGCATTGAGAATTTTAGGTGTCTATAACTACCCGATTTAGGGCTCTTTGAAAGATATAGATCATTGCCTTTCTTGGAATCTTTTCTTCTCCTCTGAGTAGGAGTTTTTCTTCTCCTGTTGGGTGAGCCATTCCTATCACCCTTTATTTAGAAAGGTGTGATTGTCTTTCTTTTGCCTTACCTATCGATCCAATAGTGGGCAGGGCAACGGATATCGATTTTCTAGAACAGATACAGAATCTAAAACTCACGATGGAGGAAGGAGAGGAGATAAATGTACGACCCGTGCAGAAAGAGAAAATACTAGAAGAGTGGGCACTTAGTCTCATAGGTAAGTTTCTTTCCTCTCGTTCTTTGAACCAGAGGGTGGCGAAGAATGTGCTGCGTTCAGCTTGAAAGATGGGGAATGATTTGAAAATAGTGGATATTGGAGAGGGCTTATACCGGTTCAAATTCTCCATTGAGAGCCAAATTAAATGGGTCCTGGATAACGGCCCATGGAGTTTCGAGAATCAGCTTTTGGTGTTGAGGCGTTGGGAGAAGGGGATGACACCGCGATCAGTAACCTTCACCACAGTCCCTATGTGGGTGCAAGTATGGGGTCTGCCATTCGATCTCATTAATAAGGAAGCATGAAGAGATATTGGTAGAGGCTTAGGCCGTGTGGTGGCTGTGGACTCAAAAGCTCTAACGGCTGACCAAGCCAGATTTCTTAGGATTCAGATTGAGATTCCGTTAGATAAACCTCTCTACCATGGTGGTTTGGTGATTAGTCCTGAGGGGGATAAAACAATGGTGGCCTTTAAATATGAGAGGCCGGTTGGCTTATGCTTCCGATGCGGTATGTTTGGCCATGAAGAGAAAGTTTGTAAGCTTCCGTTGGTGACAGTGGGAGGAGAGAATCCATATGGAGAATGGATGAAAGCGGGATTTAGAGGCAGTCAAGGGAACATGAGGAGAAGTCCACAGGATGATCCACAGCGTCGTGAGGATTTTGTTAGGCTGGAACGTGGGGGTGGACCACCATCGCCAGCGGCAGAACAAAATTCAAATGCTAGTGCGTTGATCATTTATGAGGCACCCGGAAAATATGGATTTAATGATGGGGAGAATAATATCCCACCTGTGACGCAAGGAAAGCTAGCTGTAACAGATGAGCAATTAATGTTGGTTGACTCTACAAGTAAGGAAACGGATATTAAGGGTGTGAATGCAGATTCTTTTGAAACCGAAAATCAAGGTACTAGCCTTTATAGTGTCCCTATTGACTACGGCACTACCTCTATTTCATTTATTGCTGAAGTTAAAGCAAAAGGTAATCAGAGGGCTCAAGGGACACGTGACTTTCCACATGATGGGGAGTTATCCATGCAACCAACCAACTCCCAGAGGCAGAAAAAAATTATAACAATGAAGAAAGGGCTACGTAAAAGTGGGGTGGCCATACTGGGTGGAACGTATGGTGAAGAAAAACAAAGCAGACAGAAAAGGGAGGGTAGAACTTGGGAAGATGATGCAGAAACTGAAAATCCAGATTGTAAGAGGGCTAGGTTTGATGTTCATAGTACAACAACTAATCCAACGGTGGAGGCTGATATTCAGCCCCACCGGTCACAATGAATGTCATAAGCTGGAACTGCCGGGGGCTTGGGAACCAACATGTTGTTAATGTGCTCTCGCATGTGGTGAGAGAAAAGAGACCCAAAATTATCTTTCTCATGGAGACTAAGCAGACAGTTGAAGAAATGAGAAAGGTGAAGGAGGAGTTACAATTTCAAGGAGGATTGGTCGTACCGTGTGATAGAAGCTGGGGAGGAAGACGGGGAGGTTTAGCGATGTTTTGGAAGGATGAGGTCAACCTGCATATACAAACCTGTTCACCAAACCATATTGATGCTATCATTTTGATAGACCCAAGAGCTCCATGGAGGATCACTGGTTTTTATGGTTACCCGAAGGAGTGTCACAAGCATAAATCCTGGACTTTGTTGCGCCATCTCCACTCTAGATTGTCGATGCCTTGGATATGTATAGGAGATTATAATGAAATCCTATCCTTTGACAAAAAACAAGGGTGGGTTGAGAAGGCTTTTCCACCAATGTTGGCTTTTCGGAATGTACTAGCTCACTATGGGTTGTTGGATTTGGGGTTTCAAGGAAGCAAATTCACGTGGAATAATGGTAGACCTGGGGTGGAGTTTGTTTAGGAAAGGATTGATAGGGCTTGTGCAAATGGGGAGTGGAACGACTTATTCCCAAAGAGTCGTGTTTTACACCTATCTGCATCTTATTCGGATCACATACCGATTTTGTTGGCAATCCATGCAAATAATGGTAAGAACAGGAAGAAGAATACTCCTAGGAGGTTTGAGGAAAAATAGGCGTCCCATCAGGAGTGTAGACGTATTATTGAGGAAGCTTGGAGGCAAATAGTAGAAGTAGGTAGCCTAATATTTTTTTTATTCCAAAAGATTAAAAATACAAGGTTGGCTTTGTTAAAATGGGAAAAAGTGGCTTTTGGCAACACTAAAGCCTCCCTTAAGGATAAACATCAGGAGTTTGAGGAGCTTACCAGTAAGAATGATCCCGCACTGTTGGAAAGAATAAGGGAAACGAAGGTTGAAATAAATAATATTTTGCACCAGGAGGAGTTGGCATTGAGGTAGAGATCTAGAGCAATCTGGCTACCAGCAAGAGGTAAAAACACAAAGTTTTTTTTTACCAAAGGGCGGCCTAAAGAAAGCGGAGGAATCAGATTGTGGGGGTGTTTAATACAGAAGGGGAGTGGTGTACAGATGAGGCCCAAATTGCAGATATAGCAGTGGAGTACTTCCAGAGCTTATTCACATCTAGCCAACCTGAAAATGATGATTTTAGCTGAGTCCTTGCAGCAGTGGATCAAAGGGTCACAGATGAGATGAATGGCACATTATTAGAACCATACACAGGGGAAGAGATATGGTAAGCTTTATTTTAGATGCACCCCTCAAAAGCGTCAGGGCCGGATGGTATGTCTCCTTTCTTTTTCCAAAAATTTTGGAATATAGTTGGATATGATGTTATAGTGCTATTCTCTCTGTTCTTAACTCGGGTTTTCTATTACAGAAGGTGAACTATACTCACATTGTGTTGGTGCCAAAAAAGAATGACCCAAACTCTTTAGGTGATTTTCAGCCCATCAGTTTGGGCAATGTGATCTCTTGCCTACTCTCAAAGGTGATGGCCAACCGTTTGAAGCTGATTCTACCACGAGTGATATCTAATGCTTAGAGTGCTTTCATCCCAGATAGAATTATTACAGACAATACTACCATAGCCTTTTAATTGCTTCACAGAATGAGAAATAGACGAAGGGATAAGGACAGTCAGCTGGCAGTAAAATTGGATATTAGCAAAGCATATGATCGTGTAAAGTGGCAGTTTTTAAGGAAGATGATGACTCGATTGGGTTTTGATGAGAGATGGTTGGCACTTACAATGGAGACAGTTCATTCAGCTTCATACTCAGTCCTCATAAATGGTGAACTCAAGGGCCTTATAAAGCCCACAAGAGGGATCAAGCAAGGAGACTTATTGTCCCTATACTTATTCCTTTTGTGTGTCGAAGGTCTTTCAGCCATGTTGAGGAAAGCTGAGGAACAGAGACAGATACAAGGCATTTTATCATGCAGGGGGGGTATCTGGGTTTCTCATCTCCTTTTCGCTGATGATTGCCTACTGTTCTGCCAAGCAAAGGTTGAGGAATGCCAGAATCTGCTAAACCTTCTTCACAATTATGAAGTTGCATTCGGACAGGCCATAAACATAGGAAAGACGGCCCTTTTTTTAAGCAAAAACATGAGGGTCACCATCAAACAGACCATACAAAGCATGTCGAGAGCATAAGTATTCCAAGACTGTGAGCAGTATCTTGGGTTGCCCATGATTGTTGGAAAGTCTAAGACTAGCACTTTCAAAGGAGTGAGGGAGAAAATTGCAAAGAAATTAACCGAGTGGAAGGAGAGGTTCATCTCAAAGGCAGTAAGAGAAATACTCATTAAAACGGTTGCCCAAGCGGTACCAACCTATATGATGAGTATTTTTAACATACCAAAGCAAATTTGTGAAGACATCAACACTGTACTGGGATGGTATTGGTGGGGGCAACTACGAGATGAAAAGAAAGTGCATTGGATGAGATGGAGAAGGCTGTGTAATCCGAAGAAGGTGGGAGGCATGGGGTTTCGTGATTTACATGCCTTTAACTTAGCCTTACTCGCCAAACAAGCATGGCAGTTGGTTCAGAAAAAGGACTCTTTGTTCTACTGTATCTACAAGGCTAGATATTTCTCAACCACAACGTTCTTAGAGGCTGAGATGGGACACAATCCATCTTACGTTTGGTGCAGCCTGTTGTCTGCAAGGGAGATTGTATTGGCTGGGTCAAGGTGGCAGGTTGGAGATGGAAAAACCATAAAAGTGACATCCCATGCATGGCTTACTCACCCCCTGAGGCTGAATGGAGATATACCTGAAGATATGCATGTACACAAGCTCATTAATCAGTAAATGAGGCAGTGGGACCAAGGAAAAGTAACTGCTCTGTTTGGTGTGGAAACTCATCAAGAAATTTTGGCGATACCACTCACAAGGACGGAGGACGAAGACAGTAATTTGGAAGGAGAATAAGGGGCAGAGTTTCTCGGTCAAGTCTGCGTACCTGGTGGCTCTAAGGGTAGCCCAATAGCAAAGTGGAGAGAGCTCTCATTCTCGGAGAAATGAAAAAGTCTGGAAGCTCCTTTGGTCTATGAATGTACCTCCGAAAGTGAGGAACTTTGTGTGGTGTGCGTGTTTAAACATTCCACCGACCAGAGCCAATTTGCAAAGAAGGAAAATTGCAGTGGACCCGCGGTGTGAGTTTTGTAAACAACAGCCAGAAATAGTTGGCCACGTGCTTTGGGAATACCCCTTTGCCCGTAATACATGGGCTTTAGTAAGGGGTAGTCTGCAAAAATGTCCTGACGAGGCTACTGATATTTTCTTGCTGCTCAAAGGACTTCAGGACAGGCTAAAACGTGGAGATGTTCAGGTCTGGGCTATCACTGCATGGGCCCTTTGGAACACGCACAAGTTGCAACAAATACTACTTTGAAAAGGTGTAGCTGCAACCGAAAGTTATTGCTGGAGGTGCTTTAACCTTGCTATCAGAATACCAGAGATTGATGGAAGCTCAGAGCAAGGATTGATTTTTTTTTTAGTATTTTATTTCTTTTGTTTTATTACCTTGAATTCCTAGCTAAGCCCTATGGGCGGCTTAAAAGACTGGGTTTGCATGTTGTTGACTGGACGTTTGGATCCAGTTCCCTATTTCTTTGTCTTATTGTTAAGTATATTCAATAAAAATTCTATCGTTTCCATTTCAAAAAAAAAAAAATGATATAGATCATTACACTTAGAATATCCCATTATGAAAAAACCAATTGCAATCCAAATAGTCATCTCCGATCTCCATCTTTCTCGCATTCTTTTTATCTACCATTTACTGTTTGTATGTTTTTCCTTCAATCAAGGCCAATCTGTAATTAGGTCATTACCTAGGGTCCCCTTAGGAAATTCCCTAAAATTATAAGTCAATAATCCCTTACAATAGATCCCAAAATCTCCCACTTGGCCACATATACCAAACAATGTCTCTCTCAACACGGAAATCAAAATAGAATATGAAATTATAATCTTTGACCCTTCATATAAAATTAAGATTGGATTGCTTTGTATTTACTCTTCGAGTTATATGTTCAATGTTGGGAATTTAATCAAAATTTCAACCTGTGAGAAACAAAAATAAATAGAGAAAACACACGTCAAAGAAAAATAATCACACGCACAAGACAGTATTTACATGGTTCGGCAATTTGCCTACGTCCACGGAGTTGCAGGGATTTCACTATTATCAGGAAAAAATACAAAGTGCGGCTATAGTGTTTTTCTCTCTCTCTAAAAATACAACAACAGTAGTCACAAACCCTAATTATAAAAGCGGCTTTTATATCCTGCTTACAGGGTTATAATGGGTTACAAAACTGGCCAAAAATAAACTAGGCTCCACAAAGCCCAACAAATCTCCCACTTGGAGACTAGTTCAATCATCAATATCAGTCGCTATCCTCCAAAAGCAATCCCTCATCCGTGCAACTCATTCTCCTGTCTTTAAGCTAGAAGACCAATTGAAGCTGCACATAGCTTCAACTTCTCAATAGTGATACCCTTAGTCAACATGTCTGTTGGGTTCTTAGATCCACATATCTTCTTAAGTGTTACCAACTTATCTTCAACAAGGTACCGGATAAAGTGGTATTTTGTCTGTATATGTTTCGACTTTGAATGAAAAGCTGAATTTTTGGCAAGAAAGATTGCACTCTGACTGTCACTGTGTAAAATGCCCATCTCCTGCTTCTTGCCCAATTCATCTAAGAAACCATGTAGCCAAATCATCTCCTTTCCAGCTTCAGTTGCTGCAACATACTCAGCTTCTGTAGTAAACAAAGTAACAATCTTTTGCAAATTTGAAGTCCATGATATAGCTGTACCACCTAGAGTAAATACAAACCCAGTAGTACTCTTTCTACTATCAACATCACCAGCAAAATCAGCATCTATATAACCTTGCAGCTTCAAACTTGCACCTGTGAAGCAAAGACATGTATCTGATGAACCCTTCAGATATCTCAGAATCCACTTGACTGCCTCCCAATGCTGCTTTCCAGGCCTACTCATGAATCTGCTCACAACTCCCACTGCATGTGTAATGTCTGGCCTTGTACACACCATAACATACATCAAGCTGCCAATAGCTGAGGTATAGGGCACCTTGCTCATATGGTCCCTTTCTTCTTCTGTCTTTGGTGATTGTTCTTTGCTCAGTTTGAAATGACTACCCAAAGGTGTGCTCACTGGTTTAGATTCATTCATGTTGAACCTGCTGAGAACTTTCTTTACATACTCTGACTGTGAAAGTTTCAATGTACCATTAGCCTTGTCTCTAATGATTCTCATACCAAGGATTTGTTTTGCAGCTCCCAAATCCTTCATTGCAAACTGTTTTGACAATTGCTTTTTCAAATTATTAATCTCCTCAATGCTAGACCCTGCAATGAGTATATCATTCACATACAATAGTAAAATGATATAAGAATTGTCAAAGAATTTAACATAGCAATAATGATCAGTTTCACATCTCTTGAACCCAATTTTATGCATAAAATTGCCAAATTTCTTGTACCATTGTCTAGGAGCTTGTTTTAGGGCATACAAGCTCTTTCTCAGTTTGCAGACTAGATTCTCTTGTCCTTGAACAATAAACCCTTCTGGCTGAATCATATAAAGGTCTTCCTCCAAATCACCATGAAGGAATGTCGTCTTCACATCTAACTGCTCAAGATGTAAGTTTTCTGCAGCCACCATTTCCAGCACCAGTCTAATTGTTGACATCTTCACAACTGGAGAAAATATCTTTGTGTAGTCAATGCCTTCCTTCTACTGGAACCCTTTAACAACTAATCTGGCCTAATAACGTTTGCTACCATCATGCTCATTCTTTATTCTGTATACCCACTTGTTGTGCAAAGCCTTCTTTCCTACTGGCAATTCAGTCAGTTCTCATGTCTGATTCCCCAACAAGGAATTCATCTCATCTTTCATGGCTAACTCCCACTTGCTTGAATTTTCATCTTGCAAGGCTTCATTATAACACTCTGGCTCACCACCATCAGTCAACAGGAGATAATTTAAAGCAGGTGAATAACGCTGTGGAGGTCTAATGTTCTTGGAAGATCTGCGGACTTCAGCTACAGGTGTACTCTGATCTATCTGTGAATCTACATTCTCCTTATCTTCTTCACCCCATTTTTGGACAGTACTTTCAGTCAATCCATCTAAGTTGACAAACTCAGATTTCTTTTGATCTATCTCTGTAACATTTGACACTACAGTTGACCTGTCCTTGTACATAACCTGTTCATCAAATATCACATTTCTACTTCTAATGATTTTCCTATTTTGTTCATCCCAAAACCTATGGCCAAATTTCTTATCACCATAGCCAATGAAAAAACATATTTTAGACTTAGCATCAAGTTTACTACGAGCATCAGAATCAATATGAACATAAGATACACAATCAAAAACTTTTAAATGGGAAAACTTTGCCTTTTTACCGCTCCAAACCTCCTCAGGAAGTTTGAACTCCATGGGAACTGATGGCTCTTGGTTTATCAGGTAAGCTGCAGTGCTAACAGCATCAGCCCAGAAAGTTTTTTGGTAGTCCAGCATGCAACTTCATACTCTTAGCACGCTCATTAAGAGTTCTGTTTATGCGCTCAGCCACACCATTCTGCTGTGGTGTCCTAGGAATGGTCTTTTCCATCCTAATTCCCTGTGCAGCATAATACTCATTGAACCCTCTATCTATGTATTCTCCTTCATTATCTGACCTCAAATATTTTACTTTCAAACCTGTTTCTGTCTCAACCATGGCCTTCCACTTCTTAAAAGTTTCAAATACATCATATTTATTTTTCAGAAAATAAACTCATACCTTTCTGCTTGAGTCTTCAATGAAAGTGATGTAGTACCTTGAACCTCCAAGGGATGCAACCAGAGAAGGCCCCCACAAATCAATGTGCATTAACTCCAATTTTTCAGCCTTCGGTGTCCTGCCAGTTTTCAAGAAGCTCACCTTTTTCTGCTTTCCTAATATGCAGCTTTCACACATGTCAAAATCAATGGACTTCAATTCTGGTAATTTTCCTTTTGATAGCAACATCTTCATCCCTTTCTCACTCATGTGACCAAGTCTGCGGTGCCATAGGCTTGTATCAGTACTTGCATCAGTAATTGCAATTGTGTCTCTTGGACTTGAGGTCATATATAGAGTACCAGTCTTCTTTTCACGAGCCAATACTCTAGCTCCCTTTGTAACCTTCCAAGTGCCACCAACAAATAATATTGCATGCCCTTCATCATCAAGTTGTCCAACAGAAATCAGATTTCTCCTCAGGTCAGGAATATGTCGAACCTTCTCCAGTAACCAAACAGACCCATTGGGCAACAATATCCGGACATCTCCCATACCTACAACATCCAAGGCTGAACCATTAGCCAAATACATACCAAAATCATCTACAACATAATTCTGTATGATTTCTCGGTGTGGAGTGGTATGAAACGAAGCTCCTGAGTCCAAAACCCAATCATCAAGTGGACTGTCTACTGCAAGAAGTAATGCATCCTGTACATCTTTTGTTATAGCATTAGCAGAATCATCTTCATTCTTCTTTTTAGGATTTTTGCATTGGTTCCTAAAGTGACCTGTTTTTCCACAATTCCAGCATTGTACTTGTTGGCCTGATCTAGATTTATTTCTGTTCCGATTAGAATTTCTGGATTTTGATCTATCCCGATTTGAATTTTTGTTATTACCTCGGCCTCTTGTCTCAAGGTTTAGGGCAGAACCAGATCCTGAGATTTCACCTGCATCTCTTCTGCGAATCTCCTCAGCTAGAATTAAATCTCGAATATCATTGTACTTGAGCTTTTCCTTTCCTGTAGAATTACTTACTGCCATCCTCATTGCCTCCCAACTGTTTGGCAAAGAAGCCAAGACGATTATAGCACGAATCTCATCATCAAAATCAATTTCTACAGATGACAATTGATTTGTGATAGTGTTAAATTCGTTCAGATGTTGTGCTACTGATGCGTTCTCTGTCATCTTCAGATTAAACAGTTTCTTCATTAAATGCACCTTGTTATTTGCTGATGGCTTTTCATACATACCAGACAAAGCCTTCATCAGATCTGCTGTGGTCTTCTCCTTTACAACATTGTGTGCAACAGACCTAGACAGAGTTAACCTGATAACTCCCAGTACCTGTCTGTCAAGAAGAGTTCATTCATCAGCCTTCATAGCCTCAGGTTTTTCCCCTAGAAGCGGCAGATGCAGCTTCCTCCCATAAAGGTAATCCTCGATTTTCATCCTCCAAAATCCAAAGTCTGTGCCATCGAACTTTTCTATTCTAGACACCTTTCCTGCTTCCTCTGCCATTGCTCTCACTCAAACCTAACCCTAGGCTCTGATACCAGTTGTTGGGAATTTAATCAAAATTCCAACCTGTGAGAAACAAAAATAAATAGAGAAAACACACGTCAAAGAAAAATAATCACACGCATAAGACAGTATTTACGTGGTTTGGCAATTTGCCTACGTTCACGGAATTGCAGGAATTTCACTATTATCAGGGAAAAATACAAAGTGCGGCTATAGTGTTTTTCTCTCTCTCTAAAAACACAACAACAGTAGTCACAAACCCTATTTATAAAAGCGGCTTTTATATCCTGCTTACAGGGTTAGAATGGGGCTACAAAACGGGCCAAAAATAAACTAGGCTCCACAAAGCCCAACATTCAAATCATTTTTTCTTGATAGGTTATGGTTTTTTGTGATTCTATTGTTCAGTGAAGTTGAAATAATGCATTTGCTAAAATTATATTCTTCTACAATTTAAATTAAAATTTATTATATTTATATTAAAATTTTATATTGTGGACTATTTTAATTTTATTAGTAATTTTTTTTTTTAATTATATATGTCTACTAGAAAGCATCAATCTTTATATTAAAACTATTTCAATACAAAATTTGTTATTTGCCATATAGAAAATTTAACAAAAAAATTATTATAAAAAACATAAAGGAATAAGCTATTAAAAAAATGTTGATAAAATATTCATTGCATAATAATTCTTCGTTGTATAAAAAGATTATGTTGTTATAGAATTTTACTAACAATACTTATTACAGTTGTTTATATAGATAGAAGTTTTTCAAAATTATAATTGATAAAATCACACATAGGATTGATTGTATCACAATAAAATTAAGTGAATTAATCATGTTATCAATTGATAATAATATGTTAAAAAAACATAAATACAAAAAATCATTAAAAGTTTTGCAATTTGCATCCCCAAAAGAAAGAAGATTTGATTTTAAATATAAAAAAAGTTTCTAACATAGAAATTTAAATAAATATTATTTGATTGAATTTAAATATAAGATGACCCTACTTTAATTTATCTTCTTAGATCTCAAACTGTATTGAGTTGATCCTAACTTAAATTTTTACAAACATAAAGTACACATATAATTATTATAGTGCTATAATTTTTTGTAATTTATTTAACTTTATTGAATGTCTCCGAAAGATTAGATTTACATATTTTGACTATGCATATATATCATGGAAAAAAATCCATAACTAGAATGAAATCATTATTTATTTTTATATGTTTATGGTTAAGAACATGTTTATGTTTGCAAAAATATGCCTTAAGTTCAATAAAGACTAACAAATACTGAGGTGAATTGATACTTCTATACATTCACAGGAATATAAGTTAAACTTTCATTTGATAGAACATTTAATTTTAAATATTATTTTACTGTCTAAAAGACTATAATTATTTTCTAATTATACTAACAAAAAGTAACAAAGATAATATTGACTAAACGCAAGAATAATTTTTGTCACGTTTTGCATCTACAAGTTATAATTTTTGTCATATTTGTTAACAATAATTAAGTGTGAACTGATACTTCCATGGTTTAATTTTTTGAGAAATTTTTTTAAATTCATGGAATATAAGTTGAATATCATTTGTTAAATAGTCAAGCCATTAGTTTGTTATTTAAAATTCAAGTGATTGATTATCAATCACTTGAATTTTAAATTTGATTTGTTGTTGAAAATCTATAATTATTATCCTTTTATGTAATAAAATCTAAGAAAGACAATATCGGCTTAATACAAAAGAATTTTTGTCTTGTTTTGCATCCATACCGGATCCAATGCCAAATCTTGGTTTAGCTTATGTGTTGTATTTGTAACGTAATTTTCAGCCCTATAATGTCATTTTTACTCTTATAATTAAAATAATTTTCATATTTTTATTGCAGAGAACTATGAGCGAGTAAAATTAAAGAAGAAGAAAAAAAAAATTTAAAAAGAAAATTTTCCTAAATTTTCAAGACATGAAAAATTGTACCATTATTTATTCTTGTAAAAAACAACCAAGTACTATATAATATGAAGAAGTGGATTTATCTTAGACTACTCCCCAAAAATCCTAAAGCATTCTAAAAATAGAGATAGTTTAAGTAGTCCACCAAATGCACTATAAAATGAGTCCAAATCTTCTGTTCTACTTTCTCTACTCTACTCCACTCCATATTTCACAAATAAATACTTGTTACATATCCATTTACTTAATTAAATCCTAATTTTTTTGGCTTTATTATTTCAGCTACCTAAATTAAAGAAATAAAGAAAATAAGAAAGACTCAACAATCAACACATCCTACCACCACCACCATCATTCGCTAGAGCCACCAATGCCTTCAGTCACAACCATCCAGCTAAGGTACCATCTTGGAACTAGAAAATGCGAAGCCAGATCTAGGACCTTCAAACTCCAACAAAGTCCAATATTCTGTAATTCCTTTTCTCGGCTTTCTCATGAACTAAACATTATGGTTGATTTTGATAAGATAAAAGTGGAAGGGTGGATGATGTAAAATCTATTATAGTTTTCAAATAAAACTACCTTTTTTTTTTTTGTCTTTCTACCATGTTATATCTTTTCGGCCTTTGGTTCCTGAAAAATAAAAATAAAAAATAAAAAATTGTCTTATCAAACTCTGTATTTTGAGGTGCTCTTTGTGATGGGGGAAAATCACAACCAAGATTTTTCGGTGCCAATGGATCACTATGGCTGAAGGTGTTGGTGGCTCTTGCGAATGATGGCGGTGGTGGTTGAATAAGAAATTTGGGTTTAATCTCTATCTACACCTAAAACTAATTGGTATCTTGATCTAAAAATAAAAAGCTATCATCAGAAACAGATGTCACAGGTTGAAATTCTCTCAAAAAATATTTCCTTTATTTTTTTAATTTATATAACTCAAATAATGAAGCCAAAAAATTAGGATTTAATTAAATAGATGAACATGTGGCAAGTTTCTATTTATGGAGTATAGATCTAAGGAGATTGTGTGAGGGGCAAACATCCATGAGTCTCAAAGCATCACAGATTATGTGAGGGGCGAAATCTGCTTTAAGGAGATCGTGTCAAATACAAGACTTGATCTAAATCATTCATCCTTCATGTATTTGACTGTGAGTTGTTAATTATTTGCAAATTTTTTTCTTATATATATTCAATATCTATTTATTGGTTTTTGCCTATCACATCTTTTTGAGTTTTTGCTTATATATAGATTTGTATGTTGTTTATTTTTTGCTTTATCACAAAGTAAATTGTTAAAATATATCCAACATATTTTAGTTCAAGACACAATAACATCAGGGAAAAATTGGCATTTGCCCCTAATTTACAAACTATGCAGCAAAATGCCGCTGTTTAGAAATTATTTAACAAAATGTCTAAGTTTTTTTAACTCAAATTTAACAAAATCAAGTTACAGGTAGAACTCAACATTAGCAATATCAAATTCTATGCATATTTTGCCACTTAAATTTTTTTGAAAATTTAAGTGGAACTCGACATTAGCAATGACGAGTTGTACTTAAAAATATATATATAACTCAATTTTGAGGATATCTAATTTTACACAACTCGATTTTGCTAAAATCGAGTTTCAAAAATAGAGACATTTTGTTAAATAGTTTTGAAACAATAGCATTTTACTGCATAGTTTATAAACTAGGGACAAATGCCTATTTCACACCCCCTGCCCCTCCCCCCAAACAACATCATGCATGTCTTTTTTTAACTATTGGTCAGTTCACAAATCCTCATGAAATGTTGTTCATATCCTCATGAAATGTTGTTCATAAAATATTTAAGGAATTCACATTGGAGACTTTCTAAGTATAATTTTTTATTATACATACTAATCTTAAATTAATAAGACCAACATGACCTCAGTTTTTTGTGGAAAAGGGGCTGCATAATAATGACTAAAATAGGATATTAGGATAAAATGTTATTTATACACACTAATAAATTGGTTCATCCGCTTTCATTATTTATACTACCGACTATTACAATAATGTCAAAATGCTCCTTCCGTTATGATCCATTGAGCTTTGTACTAGCTGGCTTCGAGCTAAGTTCGATGTAATAGGATGTTTTAACTTCAGAATTTCTGCTACTCTTTTGGTTTACTAAATCATGGAGAATAAGAAAGCTGTGAGAGGATCAAGAAGAACTGACAAGGTAAACAAGGGTGGCAATACCCAATATGGACTGGCTAAGATGCCTTATTGGTTTGGGTTCTCTTCCATTCTGGTTAAGCCACCCTTTCTCCACATGTTATGTTAGGCTAATCGTCCCTATCACAGATGACTTCATTGACTTGGGATGTTACACACTTACACTACAAGTCTCTCTGGACCAAACACAGCTTTGCGGCGAAGTAATTGGATGTGGGTGTGTGGCTTCAATATGTACTAATCCTACAATCCTGATAAGTTTTTTTTTTTTTTTTTTAAGAGACAAAGATGCACGCACAAAAAATAAAATGAAAAAAAGATTCTAACACAAAAACACACAAACCCTGACAAGTTTAATGTGAATAGTTGAATTTCCAAAACCCAAAAAAAAAAATAAATAAATAAATAAATAATTTAGTGTCAAAACTATAGTGTTAATTATGATTTGAAAAGTTAAAAATTTTGCCAACATATGAGGTTTTTATTTTGTTTTCTGAGTCTAATTTTCAGAAAACGTGATCCACATGAACAATTTTTTAATGAATTTTTTCCATTTTTTAAAGAATTTGGAATGAAAGTAACTCGTTAATAATTATGCAGCGTTGCAGACAAATCTGACGTTGGGACATTGACTAGCTTTGTCTTTGGTCTACTAATTGTAATTGGAACACTAATTAATTGCATCTTTAGCTGTCAGCCTTGAAGTAGGAATAGTCACGGATATTGACGACCTTTAGCTGATCATTCAACGACAATGCAAATATCTGAAATCACAAGAGCATGCCGTGCAAACTCCATTAATGCTGTTTTTTTTTTTTTTTTTTTTTTTAACATCTTTAATAGAAGGGAAAAGTTTACAGTGAGAAAAAGGAAAAAAAAAATTTATTATATTTTTTATAAAAGTTGTGTCAAGATTTGTTAAGGAAACTTATAATAAAATTTTAATTTATAATGTCCACTTTATGATAATTATTATATTATTATATTATGCTAAAACTAGAAATTCTACGCTTAGTTTGCCAAAACCCACTATTAATGCTATTATATATAATATAAAATTTCCATTATTCATATTTTTTTGTGAATCTTTATTTATTTTTTTGGATGTCGCAAAATTTGGTTCTTTTTGGAAGATCTAATGGCGCACAGTATTAATAGCTCTTCTAAATTTTTATTTAAAAATTATTGTAATTTTTTGTTTTTTTTTTTTTTTTTTTTTTTTTTTTTTTTTTTTTTTTTTTTTTTCAGAGAGTTTTAACTATATGGCATCTGTCTTCCAATGGTAACTCTTTATCATCAGACAAGACACTCAATCAATTTTTGGTGTATGCGGAAATTGAATCTCGGATCTCTTATTCAACCATTGGAGACTTTACCAGTTAAACAGTTAAACTAACTAAAACCCAAGGTTTTATCATCTGTTTTATCATTCTTAAATTCTGCCACACTACCTGAACACCTAAATCACACCTTCATCACATTGATTCCCAAGGTTAAAAATCCTGAATTGGTATCTCAATTTCGTCCTATTAGCTTATGTAATGTGTTGTACAAGATTTTTTCTAAGGTGTTAGCAAACAGATTAAAGAAAATCCTTCCCCACATTATCACTGAACACCAAAGTGCTTTCACAAAAGACCATCTTATTTCTGATAATATCCTACTTGCCTTTGAATCCCTTCACAGCATGAAAAACCAAAAATCCACCAAAAAGGGTTATATGGCCATAAAGCTCGACATGAGCAAGGCATACAATAGAGTGGAGTGGCCCTTCTTAGAAAGCATGATGAAAAAATTGGGGTTCAATGAAAGGTGGATAACCCTCATGATGCTATGTGTGTCGAGTGTCTCATATTCTATCCTCATTAATGGGACTCCTCAGGGATTTATTAGGCCAACCAGAGGGATTAGACAAGGGGACCCCTATCCCCCTTTCTATTTCTTTTGTGTACGGAAGGGTTGCATGGGTTACTGACTCAATCAACAGCGAGAGGAGACATTCATGGCTTTTCTCTATACAGGAGAAGTCCACCACTAACCCACCTTTTATTTGCAGACGATAGTTTGCTTTTTTGCAGGTCTAATCCAGAGGAGTGTCAAAAGATCATGGATATTTTACAAGTTTATGAGTCAAGTTCCGGTCAGCAAATAAACAAGGAGAAAACTACAATCTTCTTTAGCCTCTCAACACCGGAAGATAGGAGATTGTTGATTAAAAATACTTTGGGGGGGAGGAAATAAGGAGCTATGAGAAGTACCTGGGTTTACCATCTTTAGTGGGGAGGAATAAGAAAGCAAGCTTCAATTACATAAAAGAGAGGGTCTGGAGGAAATTACAAGGGTGGGAAGAACAATTACTATCTCAAGCTGGTAGGGAAATTCTCATTAAAGCGTTGTCCAAGCCATCCCTACATATACAATGCATTGCTTCAAATTGCCTATTGGTTTGTGCAATGAATTAGAGAGTCTTATTAGAAGATTTGTGGGGACAAAGGGGTGATCGGAGGAAAATACATTGGGTTCGTTGGGAGGAGTTGTGTAAGCCCAAAAGTGAAGGGCGAATGGGTTTCAAAGATTTGGCATTGTACAATGATGCATTACTAGCCAACCAAGCTTGGAGGTTGTTCCAAAATAAAAACTCTCTACTCTATAGGGTGTTCAAGTCCAAATTTTTTCCCAATTGCTCATTCATGGAGGCATGGATTCACAAGCTAGTTCCTATGCTTGGCGAAGCATCTTGAAGGGAAGGGAAGTGCTGAAAGAAGGTATGAGATGGAGGGTTGGTAATGGTTCCTCAATCCGAATCTGGTCTGATCCGTGGCTGCCGTCCAACTTCATGCCTTTCATTTCATCACCAATAAAGCCGGGATGGGAGGAGGCAACTGTGGATACTCTACTGGATTTTTCTAGCCAAGGTTGCGGCATGATTTACTCAGCTTGTTGTTCAGCCCCAGAGATAAGGAGCTGATTCTTTCAATCCCTTTATGTTGTAAACCGGTGGAAGATGCTCTAGTGTGGCCTTTTACTCCAACTGGATCATATACCGTGAAGTCTGGTTATAGATTTCTCCACAATTCAAGAAGCTTAGATTTTGGAGAATACCATCGGAGGAAAATAAATTATGGAAGAAGGTGTGGGGAATGCATGTCCAGCCCAAGGTCCGAAACTTCCTGTGAAGGGCCATCAGGAATTCCATTCCAACAAAATTAATCTTAAGCGGCGTATGGTTCTAATGGATGAATGCTGTGACCACTGTCATGAGGAACCAGAGGATGTGCTTCACGCACTTTGGTCATGCCCATCCATTTCTCAGGCATGGACTCAGTTTGATACGTGGAGAATGTTGGATCCCAGTCCGTGTTTCTCAAGCTTCAAAGACTTGGTGGAAACAGTTGTTGAGGAAGGAAAGGACCTAAACTGCTTTGCCACAACTGTTTGGGCAATTTGGTCACGAAGAAATTCCATGAGAACCAGCGGACAACACATCCCAGTTCAGCAATTTATTCGGAAGTGCAGAGGCCAGAGCTGCATATGTCCGCACCATCCCACCTCGCCCTCCAGACCAGGTGAATCACTGTGAACAACGATCAACTTGGAAGCCTCCACCAAGGTCGAAACTGAAAGTCAATTTCGACGGTTCTGTATTCAATGAAGTCCAACGTGCTGGGGTAGGGGCCATTGTAAGAGACGCAGAAGGCAGTGTGTTAGCTTCAATGGCAGAGAGTTTCCATCTTCCTTTTTCTGTTGCTGCCGTGGAGGTGATTGCAGTAATGAAGACCATTCAATTTGCCAAGGACCTAGGATTGACGTCGTTCATCCTTGAGGGTGACTCAAAGAATGTTATTGAGGGCCTAAAATGCAAGAGTTCTTCACTTGCTGAATATGGTCATTTGTTAGCTGAAGCTAGTGAGGTGGCAAGTCAGTTGGACTTTGTGGAGTTCCAATTTGTGCCAAGACAAGCAAACAAATCAGCCCATAACATTGCTAGACATGCGAGACATGTTAGCGAGTTTACGGTGTGGATGGAGGATGTTCCTCCACACCTTGTTTATGTAATTCAGGCCGATTTGGCTATCCAGCAATAAATTACAGTCTCCTTTCTCAAAAAAAAAAAAAACTAAAACCCACATTGAGAGTTTAAATTAAAGAAAATAATTTAGAAAACTATACTTTTATTTAAAAGACAATGTATTAAATGTTGTTCTCTTAATATATTAAATTTTCTAAATACAACTAATAAAAAATGATGGGGAAGCAATAAAATCCTTTAGAAATAAAAGTAAAAATAAAAAAAGAGAAAGCAAAAGAGACAAATTAATTGAATCTCAAATATGATCTTTGATAAATTTGTTACTTCCAATATAGAGAATTTAACAAAAATTTTATATAACAACCTTCATTACATAATAATTCTTCATTATATGGAAAGACTATTCTTATAAAAGTTTACTGGCAATACTTGTTATAGTTGTTTATATAAAAAGAAGTTCTTCAAAATTAAAATTAATAAAATCATGGATTAGTCATATTATCAATTGACAAGGAGATTTCAATAAAATATAAATACAAAAACTTAATTAACAATTTTGCATCTCAAAAAGGAAAAAAATAATGGATTTTAAATTTAATAAGTTTCATACAAAGTTGAATTTAATATAAAAATTACCATAATTAAATTTATCTTCTTAAGCCTCAACTGTGTTGACTTGGTCCAAGCTTAAATTTTTACATACATACAGTACATACTCGTATCACACACATGTAATAGCGCCATAATTTTATGTAATTTATTTATTTTTATCAAATGTCTTCTAAAGATTGGACTGACATATTTTTACATGCATAATACGGCCAAAAAAATTACATAAATAGAATGAAAATAATAAAAAAAATTATTAATTTTTGTATAGTTTTAATAGACATGTTTATGGTTGAGTACATGTTTATGTTTGCTAAAAAAATTACATAAATAGAATGAAAATAATAAAAAATTATTAATTTTTTGTATATTTTTAATAGACATGTTTATGGTTGAGTACATGTTTATGTTTGAAAAAAAAATTTGCTTAAGTTCAATAAAGATTAACAAATACTTAAGTGAATTGATACTTGTACACTTTATAGTGTGATGTAATTGCAAAATTTAAATTCCTCGGAACATAAGTAAAATTTCATTTATGAAAATATTCATGTTTAAATATTAGTTTGTTGTCTAAAAAAACTATAATTATTTTCATATTACACAAACAAAAGTAACAAAAATAATATTACATTTGATATTTTTTAATAATGCAACTAGACAAAAGTTTGAAAGCGTTGGTGAATTTATCAAAGCAGAGTTTAAAAAAAAAAAAAATTCTTTGTTGCTTAAATTTTAATCCATCTTTTAAGGCTGTGAGGGTTATATACAAAATCCACCTACGAAGTAAATTCAAGGGTTATCACTATGACACTATCTGTTTTTATTGAAGATTAACGTCTGATTAACGTATTTGGTAACTGTAAATTCTCAACAGTGCAGGTGGTAGCGCACATTAACGTGGCTGATAATTACCCTTTACAAAAGATTGCCTAATTTCCTTTTTTTTTTTTAATGAAAATACAAATTAGCATTTATGTACACTAAATTTTTTACTCTAAAAGAAAACGCAGAGAAGTTGCCCCCTATATATTTGATTTCAAACCCAACTGTGCACAAAAATAGGACCGGGAAAGTCAACTAACCATAATTCGTTAAATTTTGCTTTTCTCAATTTTGAAACTTCTTCGTAAAGCCATATAATTTATAACAAATATACTATAAAGTTTTAGTTTAAGGAGGGTTCAGTGAGCATAAAAAATATTAATTTTTATCATCTGATTAAGATGCATGTTTGTCCTTAAGTACATGTTTATGTTAAGAAATATGTTTTATTAGGAAAATAAGTTGAAGTTAATTTATTTAACTTTTAAATTCATTGGAATGTAAGTTGAATTTCATTTGTAAAATAGTCTGAGTGATTGGTTTGTTGTTTAAAATCAAGCAATTAGTTCGTTGTTTAAAATCTATTATTATTATTAAAAAAAAATTGTCATGTTCAAAAGAATTTGGAATGAAATTAACTCATTAATAATTATGTAGAGTTGCAGACAAGTCATGACGTTGGAACATTGACTAGCTTTGTCTTTAGTCTAATTGTAATTGGAGCACAAAATCTTATTGCCAAACCTTATGAATGCCAAAACTATATTGTTAATTATGAATCATTACAAAACTAATTGGAATCTTTCATAAAAAAAATATAGTAATACTTCACACAAAGTAATACTTTACAGTTTACAGTTATAGTGTGCAAAAAAAATTTAATAAAAAGAAGGGTTAATTATACCTTGCTAACATTTTGGATTGAATTCTATTGGTCTAATTATGATTTGAAAAGCTATATGTACTTGGCCAAGATATAAGGTTGTTATTATTATTATTATTATTATTATTTTGAGAAGGTTTCAACTTATGACAGCCGCTTTTAATAATAGTTTTTTCTCATCAAACTAAGATACCAATCATTTTTGATATAGTTGAAAATTAAATCCGAAATATCTTATTAAATCTGAAACTTTAGCCTTTGTTGTTTTGTGTATGTAATGAACAATTTTTTTAATGAATTTGTTCCAACTATCAAGTGGGTGCAATGAAATTAATAGTTATGTAGCGTAGCAGACATGTCACGACGTTGAGATTGAGACATGAAATTGTAATTGGAGCACTGAATTGCATCTTTAGCTGTCAGACTTGAACTAGAAACGAATCAGTCACGGATGTTAACACATACTTTTAGCTGCCTATTATCAACGAGAATGCAAATATCTGAAATCACACGGAGTGGAAGAGCGTGCCGTGCACACTCCACTCCATTCATGCTGTTAATCCCCTTAATAGAAGGGCTAAGTTAATGAATGATGCTCTAAGGTACTGGCTTGGAAAATATTTTTAAAATTTATTAATGAAATTAAAAATAATAATTAGACAAAATTTAGTTCTAAAATTTATTGCAGCTTAAGGTTATAACTTTATTCAATATCTTTTTATTAAATGGTGAATTTTGACAAATCTACCATTAGATTATATTTTCTTCTTATCCTTCATGCTTACAAAAGTTTTAGAAAATTAAAGATCAATAGATATGTCATCAATAAATTGTTTAAATTACAAATTTCTGTAATTTAAAATTACATAAAATATAAGATTATAGATCATATAGTAAATAATATCTAATTGACAAAAAATTTGACATATGTATTGAGAGCATAAAGAATATACAATTCAATGGTTAGATTTTTAAAATATGTAGTGTAAGTACGTAGGCATGCTTCACAACGTCCTAGACGTGCTTGGCAACGTCCTAGGCATGCATGGCAAAGTCCAAATAACTAAACTGATGGTACACTACTTCCTTCGCTTCAAAGCTTATAAGGCAGCAAGTGGGGGGGTTTTCCTTTGATGTGGGACTCCTAGGGCACTATCCGAGGACGTTTCCAAGCATACTTAGGACGTTGCAAAGCCGTCTAAGGACGGTCTAGGACATTGCCATGCATGCCTAGAACGTTGTCAAACACGCCTAGCTTGCCTAAGACGTTGTGAAGCATGCCTAGGTACTCACATGTAATAATGTTTACTTTATTGAGTAATATTATAGCCTTAAATTACAACCAATTTTGTAACTAAATTTTGTCTAAAACAATTTTTTTTTTGCAAAATTTTTTATATTTCTCATAAAATTTGTATTAAAATTTTCCTTAAATAGTTTATTAGCAAATACCTTAAAGACACCCATTAACAGGACTTTAAATCTCTTATTTAATGACAACATATTCTACTAATTGAGCAAGTTAGAGCCGACTATTAATACTTATGTTATATATATATATATATTGAATTCACATTTAAAAATTTAACCGTTAAATTATGTATTCTTAACATGCATGTCATTTTATGCCAATCAATTTACCATTTGATCCATAAAATCATCTTTTATACATTCTTTTAAACTACAAAAACCTGCATTTAAACAATTGATTGATAACATGACTATTGATTTTGTTCATTTTTAAATTTTCTAAGCATAGAGAATATACGAAGATAATGGAATCCAACGATGGATTTATCAAAATTCACATATAATTAAAAAAAATATATTGGATGGTGTAACATTACTTAAAGTATACTAAATGTAACTTGAACCCTACTCTCTCTCTCTCTCTCTCTCTCTCTTAAACGCAGAGAAGTTGCCCCCTATATATTTGATTTCAAACCCAACTGTGCACAAAAATAGGACCGGGAAAGTCAACTAACCATAATTCGTTAAATTTTGCTTTTCTCAATTTTGAAACTTCTTCGTAAAGCCATATAATTTATAACAAATATACTATAAAGTTTTAGTTTAAGGAGGGTTCAGTGAGCATAAAAAATATTAATTTTTATCATCTGATTAAGATGCATGTTTGTCCTTAAGTACATGTTTATGTTAAGAAATATGTTTTATTAGGAAAATAAGTTGAAGTTAATTTATTAACAGAAATTAAGTGTGAATTGATACTTCTGTGGTATAACTTTTTGACAAACTTCTTTTTTTTACTTAAAAAGTCAATAAATTGAATAGAACTTTTAAATTCATTGGAATGTAAGTTGAATTTCATTTGTAAAATAGTCTGAGTGATTGGTTTGTTGTTTAAAATCAAGCAATTAGTTCGTTGTTTAAAATCTATTATTATTATTAAAAAAAATTGTCATGTTCAAAAGAATTTAGAATGAAATTAACTCATTAATAATTATGTGGCGTTGCAGACAAGTCATGACGTTGGAACATTGATTAGCTTTGTCTTTAGTCTAATTGTAATTGGAGCACAAAATCTAATTGCCAAACCTTATGAATGCCAAAACTATATTGTTAATTATGAATCATTACAAAACTAATTGGAATCTTTCACAAAAAAATATAGTAATACTTCACACAAAGTAATACTTTACAGTTTACAGTTATAGTGTGCAAAAAAATTTAATAAAAAGAAGGGTTAATTATACCTTGCTAACATTTTGGATTGAATTCTATTGGTCTAATTATGATTTGAAAAGCTATATGTACTTCGCCAAGATATGAGGTTGTTAGTATTATTATTATTATTATTATTATTATTATTATTTTGAGAGGGTTTCAACCAAGGAAGTTAATACCGTACCGGAGACTGTACCGGTTTAGTCAGCGGTACGATATATTTCGGATACCGGTCAATACCGGTGTACCGTTTCGGGTTTACCGCCATTTTCATAAATAGATATATAAATATAATATTTTCTAGTATAATATTTTATTTAAGCAAAATTTTCTTTGGACTAAAGAAAAATCAACTAATTTGTTATTCTTTATTTGTCAAAAAATGATAATATAAATATTAAAAACGATGTAATGGCCTTATGGGTACATTAGTAAAGAATGAATATATTAATGTTTAAAAAAAAAATGAAAAGCAAATAAATTCAGACTTATTCTATAATTGTGACGGTGGGCTAGTTGATGCTAGCTATTGTTTAAAAAAAGAGTGTTTGGTCTTATCTCTTTTCTCTGGTAAAAGAACCACAACTGAACTGACTACACAAAAGCTTTGGTAAAAGAACCACAACTCAAGAGGCCGTTCCAGAAAATTCCAAGTATAAATCGAAGGTAGCAATGGACTCGATCTTCAACTGCATTTTTATGGAGATGAGCTTTTTTTTTTTAGCCCGTGGACAAGCGAGCTGTGTTTTTCGTATCTGCAATACAGTGTTCTTTGGATTTTTATGGCAATTCTCGGTTGGGTAAGTTCACAAATCTTTGGATTTTTCAATTTCAGTGTTCTTTTGGGTATTAGCTTTGTTTTGGAAACCAATTCCCTTGTGATTGTGAACCCAAAAAATGACAAAATCATGTTTCAGCCCGGTATCCATTTACCGGCCGAAACAGCTAGATTTCGCCGGTACGGACGGTATGCGACCGGTACGGCCGGTATTTTTTCCGGTACGAAATAAGGGGTGTTCCTGTACCAGTACACTGGCCGATACGGTATATACTGGCCGTACCGGCCGGTACGGTACAGTAATGACTTCCTTAGTTTTAACTTATGACAACCGCTTTTAATAATATTTTTTTTATAGTTAAAAATTAAATCCGAAATATCTTATTAAATCTGAAACTTTAGCCTTTGTTGTTTTGTGTACGTAATGAACAATTTTTTTAATGAATTTGTTCCAACTCTCAAGTGGGTGGAATGAAATTAATAGTTATGTAGCGTAGCAGACATGTCATGACGTTGAGATTGAGACATGAAATTGTAATTGGAGCACTGAATTGCATCTTTAGCTGTCAGACTTGAACTAGAAACGAATCAGTCACGGATGTTAACACATACTTTTAGCCGCCTATAATCAACGAGAATGCAAATATCTGAACTCACACGGAGTGGAAGAGCGTGCCGTGCACACTCCACTCCATTCATGCTGTTAATCCCTTTAATAGAAGGGCTAAGTTAATGAATGATGCTCTAAGGTACTGGCTTGGAAAATATTTTTAAAATTTATTAATGAAATTAAAAATAATAATTAGACAAAATTTAGTTCTAAAATTTATTGCAGCTTAAGGTTATAACTTTACTCAATATCTTTTTATTAAATGGTGAATTTTGACAAATCTACCATTAGATTATATCTTCTTCTTATCCTTCATGCTTACAAAAGTTTTAGAAAATTAAAGATCAATAAATATGTCATCAATTTTTTAAATTACAAATTTCTGTAATTTAAAATTACATAAAATATAAGATTATAGATCATATAGTAAATAATATATAATTGACAAAAAATTTGACATGTGTATTGAGAGCATAAAGAATATACAATTCAATGGTTAGATTTTCAAAATATGTAGTGTAAGTACGTAGGCATGCTTCACAACGTCCTAGACGTGCTTGGCAACGTCCTAGGCATGCATGGCAAAGTCCAAATAACTAAACTGATGGTACACTACTTCCTTCACTTCAAAGCTTATAAGGCAGCAAATGGGGGGGGTTTTCCTTTGATGTGGGATTCCTAGGGCACTGTCCGAGGACGTTTCCAAACATACTTAGGACATTGCAAAGCCGTCTAAGGACGGCCTAGGACGTTGCCATGCATGCCTAGAACGTTGCCAAGCACGCCTAGCTTGCCTAAGACGTTGTGAAGCATGCCTAGGTACTCATATGTAGTAATGTTTACTTTATTGAGTAATATTATAGCCTTAAGTTACAACCAATTTTGTAACTAAATTTTGTCTAAAACAATTTTTTTTTTGCAAAAATTTTTATATTTCTCATAAAATTTGTATTAAAATTTTCCTTAAATAGTTTATTAGCAAATACCTTAAAGACACCCATTAACAGGACTTTAAATCTCTTATTTAATGACAACATATTCTACTAATTGAGCAAGTTAGAGCCGACTATTAATACTTATGTTATATATATATATATATTGAATTCACATTTAAAAATTTAACCGTTAAATTATGTATTCTTAACATGCATGTCATTTTATGCCAATCAATTTACCATTTGATCCATAAAATCATCTTTTATACATTCTTTTAAACTACAAAAACCTGCATTTAAACAATTGATTGATAACATGACTATTGATTTTGTTCATTTTTAAATTTTCTAAGCATAGAGAATATACGAAGATAATGGAATCCAACGATGGATTTATCAAAATTCACATATAATTAAAAAAAATATATTGGATGGTGTAACATTACTTAAAGTATACTAAATGTAACTTGAACCCTAGAGAGAGAGAGAGAGAGAGAGAGAGAGAGAGAGAGAGAGAGAGAGAGAGTCTCTCTCTCTCTCTCTCTCTCTCTCTCATATTTTTTTGTGAATCTTTAATTTATTTTTGGATGTCCTAAAATTTGGTTCTTTTTAGAAAATCAAATGGCTACAGCATTAATAGCTTTTCTATTTTTTTTTTTCATTTTATTTAAAAAATTATTGTACATCTTTGGTTGGGAGTTTAAATTAAACAAAATAATTTTAGAAAACTACACTTTTATTTAAAAGATAATACATGAAATGTTGCTCTCTTAATATATTAAAATTTCTAAATACAACTAATAAAAAATGATGGGGAAGTGATAAAATCTTTCCATTGAAATGAAATGCTAGACTTGAAAGAAGAACAATCCGAAGTAGCCAACATGACCTCATCCTCATGAATAACACTGTGTGCCTTCTTCAAAAAAATTAAATACTTAAAAAGTGAAAGAGAACCTCAAGGGGTTGGCTTAGTGGTTTCTAAAACTTCATGATGTTCACGAAATTCTTGATTCAAAATCTCTTGTCAGCATCTTAAGGCCACTTTAATGGGATTCTTCCCTATAATAATATGGTGTGGAATAGGGGGACTGCATACGCCCGAATGAATATTTAGATATTTAAAGAGGTCTGAACACCCTAGTTTGTAAAAAAAAAAAATTGAAAGAGAGAATTGTGACATAAATATAGACAAAAGAGTTTACATCACAAATAGAATTTTATAATCATGTACAAAACAAAATGACCTGGTGCGTGTGGGACGGGGACACTGCATATACTCGAGTGAATAATAAGATATTTGAAGAGGTTTGAACACCTTTGTTTGTCAAAAAAAAAATGAAAGAGAGAATTGTGATATAAATAAAGACAAAGGAGTTTACATCACAAATAGAATTTTATAATCATGTACAAAACAAAAAGAAGTAGCAAGCATAGTTGGGTTGTGAGCTTTACCTTATCCTACAAAAGGCCGCAAAATCTCCCATATCACCACACACACCAAAGAAAAATTAGATATCATTTTTCTTCCTCCATGCATTATTTGTTGTGAAAATAATTTATTTACACACAATTAAAGAAGAGACAAGGAAAATAGACACAACGGCGATCGAGAAAGTTTCACTATAAAATAAATAGATTGCAATAGTAGCACATAGGGCACTCTCACAAGATCTAAACCCCAAATACACCATTAGCTCTCACTCATCAAAAAAAAAAAAAAAGCACCCTATTGTATTTGGCTATTGCTTTGGCACCTCTCTTTTCTCACAAACTTTAATTAGTATATATATATAGATAGATTTGGATGCAAGATAGAAATTCTACTCTAATCTAATCTAAGTATATATATGTGTAAAGCTCCCTCTTGGAGACTTGAACCATGGCCCTTGCCCCTCACACCCCACAAGCACTTAGTGGAGTGACTATCACACCAAGGGTGTGCAGTAGTACAATATATATATTAGCAAGGGTTGGCTAGTGTTGTAGCATTTTAATATTATTTAATTAAAATGAATAAATATGATAACATAAATAAAATAATATGGGAGTTGTCAAGGACGTTTTGTGACAAAGGCCGAGATTGCAGAAATGAGCCCAAAACTCCCCTTGGGTTCGTTAAATTTGTTAGTTATTTGGAGAGCCAAGCCCAAAATTCGCAATGTGAGGTACACAAAGGCTAATGGTGCTTTATGGAAAGAGAAATCAACACAAAAATGAAAACACAAGAAAGTGCAAAAACTATATATTCATAAGTCAGAAATTTCAGCCTGCAATCACCGAGAGGAAGAAATGGAGGGAGGTCCCGAGCAAGAGAGGGGGAGTTCCCCTATATCAGTATTTTCACCTCCAGGCCTTTAAATCGTCCATACACTAGGTAGCTAACTAGGCTTTTGTGTCAAAGTTTTGGGTTTTTTTTGTAGGGAAAACATTTTTTTTTTCTCTTGTGGGCTAGTGATGCATATTTATATCAAGCTTTAGGGGATGCTTGTGACCAGTTTTTAGGTGGAAGGAAGGCTTTGGACCTTTCAAATGCTATTTCTATGACTTGGTGTATTATGTTTTATACTTAAGGAAATGTTTGGTTGCTTTTTGCATGATTTTGGAAACAAAGTTGTTTCCTCTTCATAGCGGCTGTCTCTGGTCTTTGTAAGCCTTGGAAAACTACATATGGGTGGTTGAGTGGGGTAGGTTGCTCAACCTTTTTCTTAGAGTCAGCTGTGCCTTGGTGTGGAAAATGGAGCTGGGCTAAAATTAGGGGCACAATCACCCAGAGCATGGAGCCAAATCTAGGGTAGAAATTGTTGACACTAGACCTCCTTCATGGGCCTTAGATGCCCCCAACATCCCTAGCCCACTTCATGGCACATACGGGTTGGGCCTATGTAAAAAGTTCAATGGGAACTAACCCACACCCATCAGAACCATTACTACTCAATTCTCCAACTATTCGCATGGGCTTAAGCCATGCAACAGAGCAGAATACATTGATAAAATATATTAGTCGGACCTGCTAAGCAATTCGGCTTAGTCATTCTGTCAAACCATAAAATTTGTCGCGAATATGACCATTAACAAGAGTTAATATGGAAGATAAGGAGTTAGTGAAATATTTAACCCCATATTGAAAATGAGAGAGACTCTTTTATTGTTTTTAAGTGTGGTGATTAATGGGCTAATATGTACAAGAGCAGATATTGGGCTAGATACATTCAGAATAAGAATAAATAGCATATTCATTAGTAAGTAAATGAAATTTTTATTATGGGAAATGAAGAGCCATTCTCCCACTTAATGGACTAGTTGTTAGGCCTATTTATTTTTTCATAAACTCCTTATCTAATCCATTTAATTGTGTAACTCCAACCCATTAGCATTACGTCTAGCAATTAATCTTATAACACCCACTACATCAAAATTATAAATCTAATTAATCAGATTAATTTGGGTAATTAATTTTATGAGGCCCATTGAGCATATAAATAGACTCACTTAGACCTAATACAAGTTACAGCATTACAACAACAAAAAATATAACAATTAATTACAAGCATTCTACACACTAAAAAATAGAAGGATTCTTGGCAAAGAAGGATGTTCTTTCTGGTAGAGTTTTGGGCTTGAACACTTTGTACAAAAGTTGTTTTAGCCATACAACATTCGTTGGGTTATTGTATCTTGAAGGAGATAAGCTAGAAAAAGTCTACATTGGTTACAAAAATTAGCTAAACGCAACCTCAACATGATGAAAACTCAACTTTAGAGTTGGTCTATAGCCGCGTTTGGTAAACGCAGCTATAGGTCTAGTAGTGGAGTTGCGTTTGTGCTGAACGCAGCTTCAAAGCGCGTTTTTTATAAACGCAACTTCAAAGCACGTTTTTTGTAGTGAACTTAAATCTCCTTAAAGTAAGTGAGTATTGTACCTCAGTCCAAATAGTGTTGTGTAATTTTTATTCAAATAGATAATATTCATTAAGTATTATTCAACAGTGGCGGCGGCCTGAACCAAAAATGGATTCTAAACCGAAACAAAAACTCTTGATTTCCCATACAAAATAATGAAAATATAAACCTATAATCCAAACAAAGCTGATATAGATCAATAATGGAGGCGAGGAGGCGTTGTGCTGGGTAGAGGCGGCTTGAGAGAGAAGCATGGAGGTGCTATTAGGGATGAACGATGTTGTTGAAAGAAGCATGGTGGCAACGTAAAATGATGCTTGAGGAGAACATTGAGAGAGAAGAAAAGTTGTGACTAAGAAATAAGGATGAAGAAAGAAAAGAGGAAAATAGATCTGAAGAAAAATCTAGAAGAGACAGGATAGAGATAAGATATAAAGCACGTGTGAAGGAGAGAAAAAAGGTTAAAGCAAAAATGACACATAAGTTAAAATAAGACCTGATGGAGAAAACAATGGAAAAGGAAAAAAAAAGTTATTAAAAATAAAATTAAATTAAAGGATGGGCCTTGGTTTATGGTTTGGGTTATGACATGGGTATAATTTAAGGCTTGGGTTTATCACTTGATTGGCCCACTCAACTTTTAATTACATTATACATATTAATTATACACATAACAAATTATAGAAGACAATTAATAAACAAATTAAACAACTAAATTATGTAAGGCTAAACAATAATGAAACAATACATTATAAAAGACAAACAATTAAATTATGTTAGGCTAAATAATAATTAATAATTTTATAATTAATGAAACAACAATATAACAAATTATATTTTATAAAAGCCAAACAAATTAATGAAACAACTAAACAACAATAATTAATAATTTTATTAATATTTCAAATGAACTTATAGTTTATTGTTTATTCTTTTACTAGAATTTGGACAAATATTTGATAAGAAAACCAGTAGAAGGCAATTGTAAACTTTATATATTTGCGTGTTTTTTTATTGTTATTGTTGTTGTCAATATANGTTTCACATCATACCCCCCAATTCTGAGGGTGACGATCAACGCATCATCATGAGGCTGGACAGTGCCCACCTTGTCCGCGTCCGAGAAACCTAAAACTAGTTGATCATCCAGTTTGCACCTTTTCGGACCCTGGCCAGGTTCCCCCGCAGGTAACCGATCCACCGACATGACCTTGGATGGCCAGGATCCTGTTCTCCCTGGGCTGCAAAGATAACATTGATAGTTCCTAGAGGGGGTTTTAGAGGATCATCCCTCCGGGACTCCGCACTCATCGGACCTCCTCGGCCACTGGTGTGATGTAGGAGATGTCGCAATTTCCCTTCGCCGACTAGTTGTTCCAAATGAACCACAAGTTCCTGCAGTCCTCAGTTGTGTGCCCATGATCCTGATGGTATTGGCAGTAGAGATTGCGATTACGTCTGTCAGGATTTCCTGCCATCTTGTTCGGCCACTTGAAGAATGGCTCGTTCTTGACCTTTTCTAAACCTGATGGACTGGATCTTTGAATACGGTGTTGACAGTCTAGGAGTTGGCTGCTCTTGATTGTGCCGGAAAATCTCTCATCGATTTGCTGTTGGTGTATCAATCCGACCTGAAATCCCTTCTCTCCTGGGGGATAACCTTCTCCTTGCCTTTTCCTTGTTGTTGGTCTTCTTCAACTCTCTTATACTTCTTAATGCGGTCCATTAGCTGACGTATGCTAGTAACGGGTTTACCAGACAAGGATGTCCTTAAACCATAATCAGTAGGGAGGCCGAGCTTAAACGTTTCTAGGGCCATTGTATCAAAATTGCCCTCCATGTCATTAAACATCTCCCAATATCTATCCGAATACACCTTCAGTGTCTCCCCTTCCTGCATGCTCAAAGACAGTAGAGAAGACAAAGGTCGGGCCACTCTTCGGTAGGTGACAAATCATGAACCAAAAGCTTGGGTGAGCTCTTTAAAAGAGCTGATGGAATTTGGGTTCAGCCCATTGAACCACCTCATGGCGACTGGCCCAAGACTGGAAAGAAGACCTTACACATCAGCGCTTCGCCCTGGAGTAGACAGCCATCCTCTGGTTAAAATAACTCACATGTTCCACGGGGTCCGTTTTACCGTTGTAGATGGTGAACATTGGTTGATTAAAATGCCGAGGATGTCTCGCCTCTTCAATCCTACGCGTGAAGGGTGACTTAGAAATCTGGTTTAGAGCCCTGCTCATGGCGTCGTTTCCCACGTCTCCATGTGATGGACTTTTGCGTTGCCCTTGCAATGAGATTCTTCTTCATAGGTATAGGACTCGCTGGCTAGTGTCCTGGATTTATGTTGATAAGTGACGTCCGGTTCGTCATCAGGGTCCTCATCAAAGTATGAGGGAGCCCGTTTCCTCTTTGCATGGCATAACTCCCTTTTCAGCTTTTCAATCTCCCGCTGCAAATCTCGGTTCTTCTCTGCATGGGACATGTGACTCCCCCCATGTGATTGGTTCTGACCAGGGGGCACGGTGTGCACACTACCCTCGCGGTCTTGTCTTCGCTCCAGGTTAAGAAAAGGGTCCACGTGCTGAGATGCCCTAGACTCCGCTTCTTGTTAACCGTGTCCAGCCATCACCTACTGTTGTCTTCACCCCTGCACAAGCTCTTCCACAGACGACGCCAATTGTAGGGTCCATTTTTGTAGCCCAAGCCTAAAAGATATGGGTTGAAGGCCCAACGAACCCAGGACAATAAATTTGTAGAGAGTGGGCGAGAGAGCTAGGCTGGTTATGAAGTAAACAATGGTTGGCTAGGTTAATTGCGGTGATGATAACATGAAATGATGCCTGAACAACTCCATGAATGAATGTCCGAAGAGATGTTTTATTAAGTGAACAGTGATTACAACATTCAGAGTTACAGTAAAGTTATTCTCTCTCTTTTTCTCTCCCCTCCGTCCCTTATTATCAAGGACCCTTCTTCTTTATATAGCATCTTCTCCTATCATCTCTATCGTCCACCTGTTCTTCATCTGCGTATCTACTCAAGTGCATGTCACGTCATGTGTCTACTTTAGTTCTTTGTGAGTGGCGGTAGCCGAGGTTACATTGTTCAGGGTCTTCTCCACATAAATGCGGCCAGAAAAGCTGTTGCAGTGCATTAAATACGGTGGTAGCAGCTTTTCCTTTAGATATTTTTTAGTTCTGATCATCTCCGGATCCACCCAGAACTTATCATTATCATTGGGATTGTTAGGAAGATTATTCGAACCTTCCACACGTTTGTTCGATCAAGGCTATTTGTGGCCGAGGAGTAAGACGTCTTCGGACCAATAGTGACCTCTTCGGACGGTACTCCTCCTTTACTTCTGGGCTTCTTACTTCAGATGGGCCGCCCCAACCACCTATTGCTCCTCGGAAATATAATAGTCCTTAACAGGGTGTCCCGGGCTCATTAAGTAGCTCTGGGTTTTTTCCCTCCACAATTATGTTTACACCAACAACTAGTTTACAATTCCATGTATTTCACGGCAACCAGCAAAGGAGTAAAACTCCTTGCATGACACCGTCACTGTTGAGTATTGACCAACGTAAAAGCCGCCAACCCGACAAATCTTACCAAGATAAACTAAAAATCATTTTGAAAAAACAAGTAATACATTTTCATTTATTTTTATTCCATTTCATTTCATACCTTAACCACAATATTTGATCCTTTATATGTAATTTAGCTTATTCTCTTTATATTTAGATTGTGTGTACTAGAAATTATCAATCTATGTATTAAAACTATTTTAGACAGAGAGAAGAATAGAAAAATTAATTGAATCTGAAATAGAATCTTTTAGTAAATTTGTTACTTGCAATATAGAAAATTTAATAAAAATTTTACATAACAACCTTCATTACATAATAATTCTTGACTATATGAAAAGGTTATATTCTTATAAAATTTTATTGACAATACTTGTAGAACTTTTAAAAATATTAAAATTGATGAAATCAAGGATTAGTCATATTATTAATTGACAAAGAGATGTCAATTCAACATAAATACAAAATCTTTTAAAAAAAAAAATTTGCATCTAAAAAAGAAAGAATAATTTATTTTAAATTTAAAAAGTTTGAAACATAGTTGAATTTAAATATAAAAATGACCTTACTTAAATTTATCTTCTTAAGCATCAAACTATATCGAGTGGGTTCCAGCTTAAATTTTTACATACATACACAACACAAGCATGTGCACACAAATGTAATAGTGCCATATTTTATGTATAATTTATTTGTTTTTATTGAATGTCTTCTGAATATTGGATTTACATATTTTTGCATGCATTATATGACCAAAAAAATTACATAAATAGAATGAACATAAAAATCTTTAATTTTTGTATACATTTAAGAGACATGTTTATGGTTGAGCACATGTTTATGTTTGAAAAAATATGCAAAAGGTCAATAAAAATTAACAAATACATAAGTGAATTGATACTTCTACACTTATGATTAGTTGCAAAATTTTAAATTCACCCTAACATAAGTTAATCTTCATTTATGAAAATATTCATGTTTAAACATTAGTTTTTGTGTCTTAAAAAACAATAATTATTTTCCAATTACACAAACAAAAGTAACAAAAATAATATTATATTTGATATTTGTTAACAGTGCAACTAGACAAAAGTTTAAAGGTATTGGTGAATTTTATCAAAGTAGAGTTTGCCAAATTTTTTCTTTGAAAGATTTATTATTCAATATTTGCAAAGTGTTTCCATTTCGTTAGTCTTCTTCTTCATTGATCAATGTTAATTCTCCTTGCATTGAAATATCCATACTCACTTAAATAGATAGCATGTTAGATGTTTTCCCAATCACTATAAACTCACAACAACGCAATTGAAAACGAATGTCAATTTTGCTAATAACTAACCCTTAATAAGAGAAAGTTAAATTTCATTGTTTTTGTTGAAGATGCAAATTAGTAATTATTTACATCAAATTTTTTATTCTAAAAGAAAACGTCGTAGATAGGTTGCCCCATAAATTTGATTTTGAATTGTACTATCCACCAAAATAGGACAGGTGGGGGAATGTCAACTAACCATAATTCAGTAGATTTTTCTTTTTCTCAATTTTAAACTTCTTTTCAAAGTCATATAATTTGTACCAAATTTTTACTAAAATTTTAGTATAAGCAGTGTTCAATGCAGCTAGACAAACTTTTAAAGGTGATGGTGTATTTTACACCACACACACATGTAACAAGCATAAAAAATATTAATTGTTATCATATGTTTAAAAGGCAGGTTTGTCCTTAAGTACATATTTTTGTTAAGAAATATGTTTATTAGGAAAATAAGTTGAACTCAATTTGTTAACAAAAATTAAGTGTGGATTGAAACTTCTATGGTTTAACTTTTTTAGATAGTCATGCGATTGGTTTGTCTAAAATCTATTGTTATTATTCATTTATGTAATTAAAAGTGAGAAAGACAGCGTTGGCCATATACTAAAGAATTTCTGTCATGTTTTGTGACTTTTTGGATCCAATGCCAAATCTTGGTTCAGCTTATATTTGTCATATTTATCAAGGTTTTGAAAATCGAAACAAACTGGACAATCAAACCTGGTTTAACCAGGAACCAATCACCTTCCTTTTTTTTTTTTTTTTTTGATAAAAAGGAACCAGTCACCAATTTGAATTTTTTTTTAACAGAAAAATTTGAAATTTAATTTTTATAAGGAACCACTTGATTCGTGGTCAAATCGCCTGGTTTGATAAACTGTGCATGGGTATTCCGATCAGACCTAGGCTTTTTGTTTGAAAATATTCGCTGAAAACTTGCAGGAAACTTTGAATCTTTCATCATGAAGAGGGTCATCTTGTTTGCTAGAAGCTGAAAGTAGTAGATCTTGTTCGCTAGATTGATGTTTTAGGGGAGGTTTTGATCAGATCTGTTTTGAGAGAGAGAGAGATAGGAGTCTGCTTAGATCTGTTTTAAAAGAGCCAAGGGCAAGAGAAAGGGAGAAAATGGTAGTGTGTGAAGGAAAGAAAGAAAAGACTAGCCTAGTGGAGAGTAGGGGCGGCTTCATGCGTAACTCAGGGTGGTCACAGGTGACAAGACCACCCTAACTAGACAAAAAAAATGTATATATCATGTTGCTCATATAGTATGTATCTTATTTACTTGATTACTTTTTACTTTATAGATTTTTAGTTTTTCTTCCTACTTGCTTTAAGCTTGATGGTCTAACATAGGGGTGTCCAAGACTCGCTCGACCCACTGGAATCGCTCGACCCCTTGCCATCAGAACCAAAAGCTGACCAACTCGAGCACCACCACGATCGATGAAGGTTTTGTCCAACGAAACCCAACCCTCGTTGGTTCGAGTTTCAGTTTGACTTCTCTCAACCCGCCAAAGCCGACCTAACCGAAGAATAGGTAGATTTGTTTGATTTTCCTCCTTTTCTCTCTTTTTCTCTCTCAGATCAGCCCAGTTTTAGTGGAGATCTCCCTTTCTATGCCCAAATCCGATGGAGATCTCAAGTTCTTCACCTAGATCTGATGGATATCTCAAGATCTTCGTCTAGATCAAGTGGAGATCTTGAGTTCTCCACCCAGATCCGGTGTAGATCTCGCGATTTCTACCCAGATAGTGTGGAGATGTCAAGTTCTCCATCCAAATCCGGTGGTGATCTCGTGATCTCCATCCAAATCCGATAGTGGTCAATCATTTACCACTATTCTCCTAGTTTTGAGCGAAACAACTCGACCCGGGGAAAATCCGACTTGATCCAACCCACAGGTAGAATCGGTCAGTGGTGGGTCCGCCAATCTGCCACCCAATGGAATCGAGTCAGTTCTGGGTTGGGCATAAATCCGACCCGTGGACACCCTTAGTCTAACATCTCTTGTGCAAGTGTTTCAGGCAATAGGTAGCTTGTTCCAAGTTTGTCACATGTTTTAGATTCAAGTGTGAGTAAGTTTTGCTAATTTTCCCAAGCTCACGTTTAAATTTAGAGTCTGTTATAAGATGTTTTTTCCCAGAATAGCCAAATGTCAAGATTGTTAAGTTATGTTTTCCATAAAATTTATGTTGGCAATAATCCATGACAAATTTGTTGTAAATTCCATGATTTTATTTTCTTGTATTTTGTGGGTTTATTGTAATGGCTTTAGTCTCAAGAGGGTGAAGATTTTCTCAAGACAGTGCCTCTAGCGACTATCTCACGAGTAGGCCACTTGCCAGTGAGTCGTCAGGCACTCTAAACAACTGGATTTTTAATGTGATATTTCCTCTCCTTCACCCACACTATATATAAACTCATTACCTATATAATTGTAAGAAGACTTTTAGATAGAAACCCTAAAGATTGAAGTTTTCATAACACCCACCTTCTAGAGAGTACTACATATCCTCAAGAGTTAAATCCTTATGGTCTACCCTCTCCAATTGTCATAACTTGAGTGGAGATTTTACCCAAACACAAAACACACACAATTTCAGTGTTGAGAGTGTTTTGGACCCTTTGGGAAGCATTGGAGCTTAGCCAAATTAAGCTAGTAGGCAATGTAATCGGACGATATTGCAGGATCCAAAAAGCTAGTAAAGACAAGATTTAGAGAAATCCATTGGTAGCTAGAGCTTGAAAGCCTCAAGTACCTAGATAGATTGGGCTTGAAGAGTCTTTTTGATTAACCTTGTACTCCAACTTATTTACTAGAGGATCATTTCAACTTGGAGGGCTATCAAGAGGTTTTTATGCTAACTTCTTCAATTTTCCTCTTTGATAACACATCGCATGTTATCTTGGGTTTGATGTTCTTTTCCCTACCACCTTTTACATTCATGCAATTGTTGAATGCTTTGGCCAATTAATTAGCTAATACGTACATTCCGCTTTAATTGTTTTTAGCCTAAAATTAAGCTATCTGTAATTAAAATTTGGAGGTCTTAATTAGCTCTACCATTTAGACAAGTGAGCTTTCAGATTCTTTTCTACGTCCTTATCTTTAGGTGACTAAGAATGTCAAGATTATGTCTTTGATATCTTATAAGTAGCAATAACCAAGATGTTCATGATGAAATCAAGTTAAGGTTAGATGGTGCTCTGTTATAATTCTGGTTAAAGTAGATGATGTTAAACGTTTTGAGTGGCAGATAATTAGGGCTTAATGATGATGCTGATGAAAGAGACATTAAGATACAACAAAGGCCTCAAGGCTTTGATGTTATACCGTCTCTTTTATAAACATTTTTGGAATATTGTAGGTCATGACACTACAACATCAAGCATGTATTTATTTTTTCCTTTTTTTTTTTTTTTATACTATTAGTCAGTTCACAAATCCTTATGAAATTTTGTTCATAAAATATTTAAGAAATTTTCATTGAATACTTTCTAAGTATAATTTTTTATTATACACGCTAACCTTAGATTAATAAGACCAACATGACCTAATGAATAAGACTAGGTAGCCCCTTCCCAAAAATAAACACATAAAAGTGAAAGAAAAAATTGACATAAAATAAATAAAAAAAAAATATTTTGATTTTCTCATTATTTCAAAATTGTCTTATACAATAAGTTTATTTATGGTCTTTTTATATATTAATAAGACTCATACTAGTGAATTACACATACAAGATAATGACTAAAAGAGGATAAGACTCATTACTTCCACATTTCTCTCTCATGTTAGTTGTCAAGTACTAACACAAACGTACTATTTTTCTACCTCCACATTTTTCTCTCACATTAGTAGTCAAATACTAATACAACTCTTCTTAAAAAAAAAGTACTAATACAACTTCTTCTTGAAATAAAAAATAAAATAAAATTGTCATGAGTAAAATCGTGTATACCCAAAAAAAAAAAAAAAAAACCTTGTTGCACGCGTTTCGCGCGTGTGATGAAGCTAGTTATTATATGAGATAAAATTCTATACGTATGTAGTGTAAAACTCATGTTTTACCACTCCAATCCTAACATATCACATCATCTTATCACATATTTAAGAATAAATACAACCACACCCAATCAATTTTAATATTCATATATAAATCCAATCAAATTGGGAGTTTATTAAGAAGTTTTTAGTTGTGGTAAATATATTGAATTTTAAGTAAAATGCTGATGCAACAATTTTTTATTGGATGGTGAAAAACAAGGGTTTTACACCTCATCCTTACTAAATTCAAACTCATATTATATACTTATGAGTAATGCTACAGCTACAAACTATTTTACAATATTTTTTCAAACTGTTGATATGGCTAGCTTTTTATTAATTTTTACTAGACCAATCATTATCATCACTTTTTTATTTACAAATAATCACTTATCACATCAATAATTTGTAAAATTTCTTGTAAAAAATTTTGTATCTTTAGTATTAGTCTATACTTGGGATGACACCTAATCACGACGTGTAAGACCACCTGCCGCCAAAGCGTGTGGTTTTGAGTTCGCCAAACTCCCACGAAACACAGCTGTTGCAACTTACAACATTAACAACCATCCACCTCAAAACTAAAAATTCTCTCATATTCTATGCAGTACAAAATACGTTGTAATCTGCTTCCTATTTCGTCTTCTTTGCAGTACATGCTCTTTCACTCTTCTGTGTACTACAAACAATTCAATGCCAACTATACCTTGGTCCCTCCTTTGACCTCTTGATAATCACAAACTCACAAAACCCAATCCACAAATTTATATATCACAAACCCAAAACTCCAAAAATTCTCACTACATATCTCATTGTTTGCAAATTTGCAACACGACCACATACAATACAAAATAATGTATCGTTCCCTCTCCCTCTCCATCTTCTGCTTCTTTTTCCTCTTCCTCATCCTCTCTGCCTCGGCTCACAGTGGCCACGATGACGGCGATGAAGATAGCAGTGAAAGCGGCAGCGTTGACCTTCGAGCAAGGCCATTGATACTGGTGAAAATATGGTGCTTGATTATCATATTTGTGGGCACTTTTGTTGGTGGTGTTTCACCTTACTTCTTTAAATGGAACGAGGGGTTCTTGGTTTTGGGGACACAGTTTGCTGGGGGTGTGTTTTTGGGGACGGCTATGATGCACTTTTTGAGTGATGCAAATGAAACTTTCGAGGACTTGACTACCAAAACGTACCCTTTTGCATTCATGTTGGCTTGTGCTGGATACTTGTTGACCATGGTTGCTGATTGTGTGGTCTCCTATGTGTTTAGATACGACGAAAAGGCTCGTGATCTCGAGCTTCAAGGTAAGCCGATTCAATCTTCTTCTTCTTTTTCTTTTTTTTTTCTTTTTTTTTTTAATTTGGGGTCTTAGCATAATGTCAATTAATGTTGATGAATGAGATGTTAATCCTAAAGGTTGGTATAATGATCTTGATTAATTAATGGGATGGAAAAAGTGATTGAATTTATTTATTTCCCCTCTCGGCTTTTTCCCTGAAAAGTACAGAGACAGACAGAGAGAAAATGAAGAAAGTAATTTCCAGGGTCCAGGGGAACAAGCACAAAAAGGGGTGTTTTGGTTTTGTTTAACTAACATGTGGGTTTTTGATGAAACTGTTTGGTTTGGTTGTTTTTGGAAGATGTGAAACTGGTTGTTTTATTTTGAAAGGTTGATTGTATTCAATTAGCACATGAAAAGTTAGAATTAAGACGGAAAAGGTAGGTAATTCCAGGGTCCAGGGGAACAAGCGCAAAAAGGGGTGTTTTGGTTTTGGTTTTGTTTTGTTTAACTAGCATGTGGGTTTTTGATGAAACTGTTTGGTTTGGTTGTTTTTGGAAGATTGAAACTGGCTGTTTTATTTTGAAAGGTTGATTGTATTCAATTAGCACATGAAAAGTTAGAATTAAGATGGAAAAGGTGGTAATTTTATCAAGTGTTTGCTAGCTTGGATAAATCCATGGTGAGCAATTAGGCTTTTCGGATTTAGTATACAGATATGAAGGCCACGTTTGTAAGAAACAGTGTTGTTTGCAACAATGGGTTGGATTCTGTGGTGATTTTCTATTGGGGTGCAAAAGGAGTTAGGATGATTAAACTTTTGAAATAAATAAGTTTGAGCTTACAAGAAGCAAATAAAACTCTAGGCAAAAAGTCTCACAAGACAGATCAAATAAATGTGAATCTCCTCTGTTGACTCCAAGAAGAGGATGTAAATGTGTAATGGCTGTTTCCTGTTTGATTGATAACTTTATTCGATTTTCCTTCATTTCAGGTGGAGTTGGGCAAGGAAACGGCACAAAAAATGGTGTGGCTTCACAATTACAGAATCAGGTGAGATACATGCTCATTCATTTCATGTTAGCATTAGACAAGCAAGCTCCTCCTTGGTTGTAGTATTTGGTGTATAACTTGTTAGTGGTTCTATGACTGAATCAATATTTGCTTGTATGCCTTAATAGGTGCACCACTTCCTGGCTCCTCCGGGTTCAGTTGGGGATAGCATTCTGTTGATTGTTGCCTTGTGTTTCCATTCTGTTTTTGAGGGCATTGCAATTGGAGTTGCAGAAACAAAAGATGATGCCTGGAAAGCTTTATGGACAATTTCTTTGCACAAGATATTTGCTGCCATTGCCATGGGCATTGCTCTCCTTCGTATGATTCCAAACCGTCCTTTCTTATCATGTGCAGCCTATGCTTTTGCATTTGCCATTTCAAGTCCAATTGGGGTGGCCATTGGAATCATAATAGATGCCACAACTCAGGGTGCTGTGGCAGATTGGATCTTTGCCATATCAATGGGTATTGCATGTGGAGTGTTCATCTATGTATCCATAAATCATCTACTAGCAAAGGGTTACAGACCCCACAAGACTGTCACGGTTGACACACCCCATCACAGGTTTTTGGCAGTGTTGTTAGGCATTGGGGTAATTGCTGTCGTGATGATTTGGGACACTTGAGAACTGAAATTTTAGATTAACCATTGGTTAGTCCTGTTTTTCTAAAACACTGTTTTGCCAATGATCGATCCTTGGGACAGATTTCCAGTTGAAAGAGAACATTCCACTGCATATTTGTACTTGGTATCTTGCTTATATAATTTGGAATTGACTTATTTATTAGAAACTAATACAGAGATAGATAGTGCCAATCCTTTTCTTTATTATCTTATTAAGAAGTCATTCTGAGGAATAAACCAAGCAAATATCAGAGTATATATGTTTTTCTTCTTCTTTATTTTCCCTTTACAAAATGTAAGTGTTGGCAATGGCATTCATAGTGGCCGCTTTCTAGCAAGTCACACAGATTCCGTCTCTGATCGCTAAGTGAAAATTGTAATTTGCAAGCAACACCTTTTGGCGTGTATAAGCTCATTCCATGGCCCAGGTCTTTCATCAATAGTAAACGATGAGACTCAACCAAAATAATTCAAAGCCAGGGAGGAGTACTGCGTGTCAGAATTGTCATCTCAGGTACACAATCAAGAGTTGGCATCTTACTGGAAAAAAATTGTGAACATACATGGCAATAAATGTTGTTTAAAGTTGACATATCAATTTATGTTAGATAAGAGTAAGACTTATATATGGTAAAATTTGAAGTACTCTTAATATCACTCTTTCAAACAATATTGCATGAACCTTATCAAGACAGGAAAAGGTTCAAATCTGCAGTTCTGAGTACCATCTTATAGTTGCAACATTAAGAGAATAGTAATATCATTAATGTGGATCAATTTAGCAAGCTCTTACAACTAGACAAAAATCAACGTTGAGAACCAGGAAACAATGAGGCTTTGAGAATTTCACAACCATGGAAGTACATCATGCTAAGGCTCTGATACAAAATGGATTTTAGTAGGAGAAAGTTTGATAAATCACAACTCCCAAGAAAACAGAAGACACAGATAATGCATTATTCAAACTACACATGCACACACAGAGAGAGAGAGAGAGAGAAAGAGAGACAGGTGTTGTTATTAAAGCAATCATAACTCAACTGAAAAGCATAAGTTTTTCTTCTTTTTTTTAATAAATGAAAAGCGTAAAGTATTATTTGAATAATTCATCAGAAACAAAGGGAATGACAATGGCCCTATAGAGGGAAAATTTTGAGGAATGACAGTGGTTTCTGCTTCGAAACCTTCTCTAAGTAGCCTCAGTAAGTGGTATCATTCATAGACATATCATCAAATATCTCAACATTTGTATAATACACCAGTCAAATTTTAAGCAAGTGCAAAGAATAAGTCAGATAATTCAACCCAGTGCTTAAAGGTCCACATGCAGAACTTTATCAAGGCAAACTGTTACAATAACGGGCCCGGCCAAATCCCCAAGAGCACAGCCTGCAATGTAGTGCATAATTTAGTGGAGGATAATATAAAATATGGAAAAGCCCATACATTATTATCTACTGGAGATTCAATTTGTTAATCAAAATTCAATAAAAGCTTACCAATCCACTGGCCAATTGAAGGACGAAAAAGGTGGCACCAATCCCAGCCCCAATGGAAGCAAAAACTAATGATGCACTACACCTCACCGTAGCACAAGAGACCTTTTTCCCAAGAAGTTTAGCTTTTTCTTCTCTATCAAAATCATCTTTCCCTTCTTTAATTATAGATGAAAAGTATCTGTAGACTTCAATGCCAACTTGGACAAGCCATGATGCAGCAACTCCTAAAAAGTGTCCTGCGAATCAAAATGAGGCACAAAACAATGTGGTTGGCACCCAAGCAAAGAATTACAAAAAACGGAAAGAATGCCAATATATAAGGCTTTACCTCTGAGAGTTGTTCTGCTAACACAGTAGAAGTAAACATATGTAGGCATCCTTCTTGCAGCTTTCCGCACAGCAGATTTGGGAACATCTATACATGTTGATGATATGCATCAATTGTTTAGAATACTATTCAGAAAGCTGACTAGAGTTTTTTTATGTTATAGTAAATATCTGTGAATCATTTTCTCTTCCAGCCATAACTAAATCCATCTTCCCTACCAAATGTAAGTAATCCATTGATTCTTCTTTTATATCTGATGAATAAAATAAAACAAATACACATTTGAAATACTTTTAAATGCAAGCACCTTTCAGAAGTTTCCATGCCATCCTCTGTGAAACATAGTGGACAGCAATTCGTTCCAGCACCCGTCTAGTAGTTACAACAGTAGTCTGTAACAATAAACAGAAGATCACCAGGTAAAGTTAGTCTCCAAAAGTTACAAGCTGAGCTTCGTATCTTCCAAAGAAAGGGAGTGAAGGAAATGGGGGAAAAAATGTAAAAGCTTTTTAGCAAACAAAATTGAATTCCAAAATCAAGAGAAGGCAAAATTGCATAAATAAACTATAAAAAAACTGGCTCCCTGGCCCCAGTTTAGGTAAACATTATCAACAAGAGGGTTCAGAAACAATAATATTAGAGTTTGTCAAAGGGCAATACAAAAGTTTAAGTACAACAATACCAGGGCAGTCAAAGCACAATACTTTAAAGTGTTAATTTAAAAAAATAAAATAAAAAAATTCTAGGACAAGAAAGCTGTCCAGGAGGCAGGAACCAATTATCATACAAAATCCAATGAGTACACTTCTGTACATGGTTGATGGTTATATGTAGATAAATACTTTCCCATAGAAAGTTAAAAAGGGCAAATGAAAAGAGCCACATCTAGCCGCTCAAATCTTCATAAAGAGGAAACTAACAGTTGATATAAGGGAAAGCACAAGAACAGTAAAAATAGGCTAAAATAGGCAAATTCATTCATAGAGTTCAAGCCATTTTTTATTGTAAATAATTCTACAAAGCTCATAATCCATTTGTAACTTAGGCTCAAGGTTTTTCATTGTTTTGAGCCCTCCACTTCTCATTGGACCTATGCTTAAAATGTATTATGACTTTTTTGGGTCTCACTGTCTCCTTTTTACTTATAAAGATAAGCCCCCACCTTAAATGATGGAGCAGCTCGGACCAAGGAGAATAAAGTCAAAGAGAGCAGCTTACTGAAGGATTACATTGAGCATCAAATTATGGACCTCACTTTATTCTATCTAGTGGAAAAAGAAATTATCCACACAAAAATGTCTAAAACTTAAATGGCGGGGGACAAGATGTGAAAAATAGAGATTATTATACCATTCCAAGGGGGATCGACTCACGCTCAACAAGAGTATGCCATCTACTTTATCTATATATATCATGTCCCTATTCACTATGCTCAGTAATGTAGCTAATAGGTTGGAGAAGCTTCAACGGGATTTCCTATGGGGGAGGATTAGGGCAAGAAGAAAATTCACCTTGTAGATTAGGGCACTGCTACTAAGCCGCGCATTGGGGAGGGGGGGGCTCCTATGTGTTTAGATACGACGAAAAGGCTCGTGATCTCGAGCTTCAAGGTAAGCCGATTCAATCTTCTTCTTCTTTTTCTTTTTTTTTTTTTTTTTTTTTTAATTGGGGTCTTAGCATAATGTCAATTAATGTTGATGAATGAGATGTTAATCCTAAAGGTTGGTATAATGATCTTGATTAATTAATGGGATGGAAAAAGTGATTGAATTTATTTATTTCCCCTCTCGGCTTTTTCCCTGAAAAGTACAGAGACAGACAGAGAGAAAATGAAGAAAGTAATTTCCAGGGTCCAGGGGAACAAGCACAAAAAGGGGTGTTTTGGTTTTGTTTAACTAACATGTGGGTTTTTGATGAAACTGTTTGGTTTGGTTGTTTTTGGAAGATGTGAAACTGGTTGTTTTATTTTGAAAGGTTGATTGTATTCAATTAGCACATGAAAAGTTAGAATTAAGACGGAAAAGGTAGGTAATTCCAGGGTCCAGGGGAACAAGCGCAAAAAGGGGTGTGTTTGGTTTTGTTTAACTAGCATGTGGGTTTTTGATGAAACTGTTTGGTTTGGTTGTTTTTGGAAGATTGAAACTGGCTGTTTTATTTTGAAAGGTTGATTGTATTCAATTAGCACATGAAAAGTTAGAATTAAGATGGAAAAGGTGGTAATTTTATCAAGTGTTTGCTAGCTTGGATAAATCCATGGTGAGCAATTAGGCTTTTCGGATTTAGTATAAGATATGAAGGCCACGTTTGTAAGAAACAGTGTTGTTTGCAACAATGGGTTGGATTCTGTGGTGATTTTCTATTGGGGTGCAAAAGGAGTTAGGATGATTAAACTTTTGAAATAAATAAGTTTGAGCTTACAAGAAGCAAATACAACTCTAGGCAAAAAGTCTCACAAGACAGATCAAATAAATGTGAATCTCCTCTGTTGACTCCAAGAAGAGGATGTAAATGTGTAATGGCTGTTTCCTGTTTGATTGATAACTTTATTCGATTTTCCTTCATTTCAGGTGGAGTTGGGCAAGGAAACGGCACAAAAAATGGTGTGGCTTCACAATTACAGAATCAGGTGAGATACATGCTCATTCATTTCATGTTAGCATTAGACAAGCTCCTCCTTGGTTGTAGTATTTGGTGTATAACTTGTTAGTGGTTCTATGACTGAATCAATATTTGCTTGTATGCCTTAATAGGTGCACCACTTCCTGGCTCCTCCGGGTTCAGTTGGGGATAGCATTCTGTTGATTGTTGCCTTGTGTTTCCATTCTGTTTTTGAGGGCATTGCAATTGGAGTTGCAGAAACAAAAGATGATGCCTGGAAAGCTTTATGGACAATTTCTTTGCACAAGATATTTGCTGCCATTGCCATGGGCATTGCTCTCCTTCGTATGATTCCAAACCGTCCTTTCTTATCATGTGCAGCCTATGCTTTTGCATTTGCCATTTCAAGTCCAATTGGGTGGCCATTGGAATCATAATAGATGCCACAACTCAGGGTGCTGTGGCAGATTGGATCTTTGCCATATCAATGGGTATTGCATGTGGAGTGTTCATCTATGTATCCATAAATCATCTACTAGCAAAGGGTTACAGACCCCACAAGACTGTCACGGTTGACACACCCCATCACAGGTTTTTGGCAGTGTTGTTAGGCATTGGGGTAATTGCTGTCGTGATGATTTGGGACACTTGAGAACTGAAATTTTAGATTAACCATTGGTTAGTCCTGTTTTTCTAAAACACTGTTTTGCCAATGATCGATCCTCGGGACAGATTCCAGTTGAAAGAGAACATTCCACTGCATATTTGTACTTGGTATCTTGCTTATATAATTTGGAATTGACTTATTTATTAGAAACTAATACAGAGATAGATAGTGCCAATCCTTTTCTTTATTATCTTATTAAGAAGTCATTCTGAGGAATAAACCAAGCAAATATCAGAGTATATATGTTTTTCTTCTTCTTTATTTTCCCTTTACAAAATGTAAGTGTTGGCAATGGCATTCATAGTGGCCGCTTTCTAGCAAGTCACACAGATTCCGTCTCTGATCGCTAAGTGAAAATTGTAATTTGCAAGCAACACCTTTTGGCGTGTATAAGCTCATTCCATGGCCCAGGTCTTTCATCAATAGTAAACGATGAGACTCAACCAAAATAATTCAAAGCCAGGGAGGAGTACTGCGTGTCAGAATTGTCATCTCAGGTACACAATCAAGAGTTGGCATCTTACTGGAAAAAATTGTGAACATACATGGCAATAAATGTTGTTTAAAGTTGACATATCAATTTATGTTAGATAAGAGTAAGACTTATATATAAAAAAAAAAAAAACCTTGTTGCACGCGTTTCGCGCATGTGATGAAGCTAGTTGTTATATGAGATAAAATTCTATAAGTATGTAGTGTAAAACTCATGTTTTACCACTCCAATCCTAACATATCACATCATCTTATCACATATTTAAGAATAAATACAACCACACCTAATCAATTCTAATATTCATATATAAATCTAACCAAATTGGGAGTTTATTAAAAAAATTTTAATTGTGGTAAGATATATTGAATTTTAAGTAAAATGCTGATGCAACAATTTTTTATTGAATGGTGTAAAACAAGGGTTTTACACTCCATCCTTACCAAATTCAAACTCATATTATATACTTATGAGTAATACTACAGCTACAAACTATTTTACAACATTTTTTCAAACTGTTGATGTGACTAACTTTTTATTAATTTTCATCTAGACCAACTATTATCATCACTTTTTTATTTACAAATAATCACTTATCACATCAATAATTTGTAAAATTTCTTGTAAAAAATTTTGTATCTTTAGTGTTAGTCTATACTTGGGATGACACCTAATCACGACGTGTGAGACCACCTGCCGCCAAAGCGTGTGGTTTTGAGTTCGCCAAACTCCCACGAAACACAGCTGTTGCAACTTACAACATTAACAACCATCCACCTCAAAACTAAAAATTCTCTCATATAGTACAAAATACGTTGTAATCTGCTTCCTATTTCGTCTTCTTTGCAGTACATACTCTTTCACTCTTCTGTGTACTACAAACAATTCAATGCCAACTAGACCTTGGTCCCTCCTTTGACCTCTTGATAATCACAAACTCACAAAAAACCAATCCACAAATTTATATATAACAAACCCAAAACTCCAAAAATTCTCACTACATATCTCATTGTTTGCAAATTTGCAACACGACCGCATACAATACAAAATAATGTATCGTTCCCTCTCCCTCTCCATCTTCTGCTTCTTTTTCCTCTTCCTCATCCTCTCTGCCTCGGCTCACAGTGGCCACGACGACGGCGATGAAGATAGCAGTGAAAGCGGCAGCGTTGACCTTCGAGCAAGGCCATTGATACTGGTGAAAATATGGTGCTTGATTATCATATTTGTGGGCACTTTTGTTGGTGGTGTTTCACCTTACTTCTTTAAATGGAACGAGGGGTTCTTGGTTTTGGGGACACAGTTTGCTGGGGGTGTGTTTTTGGGGACGGCTATGATGCACTTTTTGAGTGATGCAAATGAAACTTTCGAGGACTTGACTACCAAAACGTACCCTTTTGCATTCATGTTGGCTTGTGCTGGATACTTGTTGACCATGGTTGCTGATTGTGTGGTATTTTATTTTACTTTTTTTGTGCTTAATTCTTTTTTCTTACTTTATTTTTTTGCTGAAAACCCATTCATATTCAGGGTCAAATCCAAATTGAGTCCCTACATGACTATAATTATGTATTAGTTCAATAAGTCACATGACTCATTAAAAAAAGTAATATCACTAAAATCAAATATAGAAATTTTTTTCATTAAAAGAATATAGTGGGTTGGAGTAAAATAATCTCAAACTTTAATGCGCATTTGGCATTAGCGTAAAAAGCCTTTTTTTTTTTAATTACTATTTAGGTTATTTTTACTACTATTCATGGGTTTCATTGCACTTTTTAATATTATTCATGAGTCTCACTTGTACTATTTCAGCTACTTTTTAGAATCGTCTATAGTACTTTTAGCAAAAAGTTTTCAGTTTTAACTAAGGTTGTGTTTGCCATTAGCTTAAAAAGCCAATTTTTTTTTACTATTCAGCTTATTTTTACTAATATAGTAATATTCATGGCCCCATTGTACTTTTTAATACTATTCATGAGTTCTATAATATTTTTTCAACTACCTTTTAGCTTTATTTATCGTACTTTCAGCAAATAATTTTCAGTCTCAGCTAAATAAGCTGTTTCTAAACAGACTCTTGAGTGTCCATTTGGCAAAGATTATTTTTACCAACTTATTTTATTATTTAGCTTATTTTTGCTACTATTTATGAGTTCTATTGCACTTTTTGGTACTATTCATGGGTCTCATTATACTATTTTAGCTAACTTTTATCTTTATCTATAGTACTTTCAGCAAAAAGTTTTTAATTTCAGCAAAATAAGCAGATTCCAAATTGACTCAGTGTGCGTTTGGCTCCTACTTAAAAAGTCAGTTTATTTTACTATTCAGCTTATTTTTACTACTATTTATGGGCTCCACTACACTTTTTGGTACTATTCAGGATCTCACTGTACTATTTCAATTAACTTTTACCTTTATTTACAGTATCGTTAACTTCGGACTCAACTCGGACCCGTTTTGGGGTTTTTTTTTTTAACCCATACCCATACCCAACCCTATTATTTATCGACCCAGGTAAAATCCGATCCATTAGGGTCGGGGCAAATCGAGTACCCGCAGATCGGGTATAAATTGTCATCCCTAACTGCTGCTTGGTTCTACCTTGTGCTAAAAGCCTCTTTTAAAAAAAAAAAAAAAAAAAAAAAAAAAAAAAAAAAAGGAGAGCTTGTGAAAGGGAGGAGTGCCTTTTTCTTTTAAGTCACTTTGTTTATGTTTTGTTTTTGGTCAAGTCCAACGATTTTAAAGTCTAGCAAAAAAGTAGAGTTTAATTATTATGCCAAAAAAAAAAATTTTGATTTTTTTTATTGTCAAATTAACCCCTAAACTTTTATAAAATATGACAATCTAAACATTTTGTCAATATTTATTAGAAACCACAAATCAAGTTACAGAGGATAATCTTCTCAAAAAAGACAAAGTTACAGAGGATAACACCAATAAAGATAAATAGCAGAGAATGAAAACATTTTTTGGTAACCACAAAAAAATTAGGTTAGTTCCAAGAGAAAAAGGCGCAGTTCTTTCCTTTCCCAATTCTTGAGCCTCTTCAAAGACTTGTTGTGTGGTGCAGCTTCGAAATAAATCTGGTAGAACATTGTTTTTTCTAAAGTTCATATATCTCCCATTTAAGAGAGGAAAATTCAAGTAAAGAATATTTTCTATCATTAATTTTTAACATATATATGGACGAAGTGTTTAGATTTTCATGACTTATAAAATTTTGAAGTTTAAAATGACAAAACATAGAATGCATCATCCCAAGTTCGCATGGCACACCTTTGGAAATGCTCAAGAGCTAGAATGAGAGCGGTTGGATAGAGTGCTAACGACTCTTGAATGGATGAAGCTAAATCATAATTAATAAAGATGAAACACCTAATCTTCTTGGTATCCAATCACTGTACAATCTTACTAAAACACTCATGTCCAAGAAGAAATCAAGATAAAGATCAAAACGGTTCCTCTTTGAAGAATGTGGACTCTTTTTTAGTTTTTTTTTTTTTTTTGGCTAATAAACTGAGAATATTATTAAAACAAAGTAAAAGCAGCATCCTTCTTCTAAGCAAAGAAAATACGAGTTAAAAATTTACAACAAACAGAAGACCTATGAACAACTGCAAATTTAACTTAAATAATGAGTTCCAAAGTTAAGTTCTCTCCTTACTTAGTTAAAATTACAACTTTTCTCTTTAAAAAAAAGTACAACTAACAAAAAATTTGCTAAAGTCTACAACATTGCAAATCATAGATTGGATAGGTCAAGCAGTGGTGAAACAACCTTCTTTAAATAGCAATAGCATCAACATGTATAAATAGGGTAAAAAACGAAAAATCACAATAACTTAAAACCTCATAATTTTTTACTATTTGATTTAGGGGTTTAAATTGACAATATTTTAAAATTTAAAGATTCAACTTAAAATTTTAAAGTTTAATTTGTACAGGCTTCAATTTAACACCTCTTGGAATTACATGATCTAATTTAAAAGCAGAAAGTAAAGAGGGGAAAAATGTAATTTGCCAAAAAAAAAAGAAAAAAAAAAAACCCACTTCCCACGTGTGAGAAAGCATAAACTCAAATCCCGCCATCCTTTTTTTCCACTTCCCTTTCAACTTCAAATCCCAAATCCCAATTCCCACATCGGAAAACTTTTTCCCAGTCTCTCACGGATTCACCGATCGTTCACAAATGAACATCATAATTCCAGTGTTAAAAATACCCAAGCTTTGGTTACCTTAGCTTCAAGATCCTTTAGGGCTTTTGGGTAATTTTCAAATTCAGCAATGGATTTGGGCGATCTTCACAAGGTTTGGGAAACCAAAGCCCTGAAAAAGCCTGGACAAGACGAGGCAAAGAAGATGCTTGAGAAAATAGCCAAGCAGGTCCAACCCATTATGCGCAAGCACAAATGGAGGGTCAAGGTCCTCTCTGAGTTCTGGTATTCTCTTCTACTTTTCCGTTTGTTTCCCGAGAAAATTGTAGCAAAAAGTGTTGGGGAAGTAATGAAAAATTGGAAATTTATGATACTTATGCAAACCCTATATGTTTTTTTATTTTTATTATAAATAAACAGATAGACTTTTTTATTGATTTCATGTAAAATTGGAAATTTATGATGTTTATTCAAACCCATATGTTATAACATTTAAAGTTGCTTTTTTTTTTTTTTTCTTGAATGTTGTTATTAAGTTATTAGACAAAGACTTTGTTAGATTATTTTTTGAATGTTGTTGTTTTGTTAAATTTATGATTTTTATTCAAATCCAATTATGTTGTAACATTCAAATATGGATTTTTTTTTTTTTAATGCAATAGGCTATTAGACAAAGATTTTAGGTTATTGATATTGAATATTCCATTATTTTGTGTGTGTGTGTGTGTGTGTGAGAGAGAGAGAGAGAGAGAGAGAGAGAGAGAGAGAGAGAGAGAGAATTAATGTGTGTTTGATATCCTTTTATTTTTTGGTTTTTGTTTTCTTTGAAGAAAGATTTAGATTTTAGTTTTTACCAAGACAAATGGTTGCATTGGTTAAAATTAGGTGAATTATTTTATATCTTTTCTGCATTAAACAAGGATATGATTGTTACTTAATTGCAAACTTGTTTTATATTTTGATTTTGTTAAAAACATTTCATTGTCCAAGTTGAATATTTATTGATTTGATATATGTTGTTTTAAGTTCCCATGTAAATTCCACTATTGTTAGTACTCTACAGTTTTGTTTTGTTAAATATATTGGCAGTCGAGTGAGGCACATAAGTTTGGATTGTTTTTTTTTTTCTTTTTTTGGGTCTAAGTTTATATTGTTTTGTGTTCCATATTGAATGATAATTTTTTTTTGATAAATCCATATTGAATGATAATTATAAATAAACAAATTGGCAGTCCAAAAAGTCCAGCTCTTCTGGGGTTGAATGTGGGAGGTGGGGTGCATGTGAAGCTGAGGCTTCGAAAGCCAAACAGGGATTGGGATTTCTTCCCTTTTGATCAAGTTCTTGATACTATGCTTCATGAGCTTTGCCATAACGCCCATGGTCCTCACAATGCCAGCTTCTACAAGCTGTGGGATGAACTTAGAAAGGTCTTTCTAATTCTCCTTCATTTTATTACAACTATCATTCAATGTTTCATTTCTTATAAGAGGATTAAAAAAATTGAATCTGAAATGCATTTCATGCGTCTTAAGAAACCAAATATTTTTCTTGTATGTATCTATAGCCCTTAAATATTTGAGTCATGTGTCCAATCCCAATTGATGATCAAATTATATAAGCAAATGTGTAGTCCTAAATTTTTTTGAAGATTTTGTCTTTTTGATGGGTGAATATACTTAATGCAGTAAGAAAAGAAGTGTTATAGTTGGATTGTTAATTATGATATATCCACTCTATTTGAGTTCTACTTTGTTAGCCGCACAAGTAATTCCTTTTCTTTTTTCTCTGCTTTTATTTAAAAAAAAAAAAACACTTCTTTTCTTACAAAAACTGTGCTGGACCAGTTGTACGGTACTGCAATATGTACCATATATATTTCACTGATTTTCACAGTTGCACACTCCATTTGGATAACATTTTTTTTTGGATCTTATGTTTGCTTTCATGTAATTTGGAGTGGAGAAAAACTTGGATTGGAGTTATGGAATTTCAAAGAATTATACTTATATTTCATTTCTTTTAGTAATTGGCACTACGTGGATTTCAGTTGTGGACATCCTAAACCCTGTTTTCCAGCTTTGAAATCACTTTTTTAAGAAACTATGTAGAAAGCAGGTTTTCAGTTGCATAATTTGCAGCTTCTGTGTCTCTCTAGTTTGCTTTATTGTGCTTGATGCCTTTGATTATGTACAGGAATGTGAGGAGCTGATGACCAAGGGTATAACTGGCACAGGTGATGGGTTTGATCTTCCTGGGAGGCGTTTGGGTGGTTTCTCTCGTCAACCTCCTCTTTCGTCTCTCCGCAAAACTGCACTTGCAGCTGCAGAAAAGAGAGTGCGTTTGGAATCTCTCTTGCCTTCTGGACCGAAGCGTCTTGGTGGTGATAGCACCATTATGGTTGCACTTAGTCCAATACAAGCTGCTGCAATGGCTGCAGAAAGAAGATTACAGGATGATATCTGGTGTGGTTCTCAGTCTTGCGAAGCTTCTGGGGATGAAGAAAGTAGCTCTGATATCTTGCAGGACCTTGTACATATGGAGCAAAGTGCAGGAGGTTCAGGGCTAGATGGTGGTTCAAGGTCACGTGCTGCGGATGCAGCAGTATCTCGAAAAAGAAGTCGG